>NC_088424.1:47199918-47429918 GCF_034236695.1 Oncorhynchus nerka | reverse complement strand
CCCCCTCTCCTCTCTCTATCCTACCCTCTCTTCCCCCTCCTTCCCCCTCTCCTCTCTCTATCCTACCCTCTCTTCCCCTCCTTCCTGCCTTTCCTCTCTCTATCCTACCCTCCCTTCCCCCTCCTTCCCCCTCTCCTCTCTCTATCATACCCTCTCTTCCCCCTCTCCTCTCTCTATCCTACCCTCTCTTCCCCTCCTTCCTGTCTTTCCTCTCTCTATCCTACCCTCTCTTCCCCTCCTTGCCCCTCTCCTCTCTCTATCCTACCCTCCCTTCCCCCTCTCCTCTCTCTATCCTACCCTCCCTTCCCCTCATTGCCCCTCTCCTCTCTCTATCCTACCCTCCCTTCCCCCTCCTTCCCCCTCTCCTCTCTCTATCCTACCCTCTCCTCCCCCTCCTTCCCCCTCTCCTCTCTCTATCCTACCCTCTCTTTCCCTCCTTCCTGTCTTTCCTCTCTCTATCCTACCCTCTCTTCCCCTCCTTCCCCCTCTCCCTCTCTCTATCCTACCCTCCCTTCCCCTCCTTGCCCCTCTCCTCTCTATATCCTACCCTCTCTTCCCCTCCTTGCCCCTCTCCTCTCTCTATCCTACCCTCTCTTTCCCTCCTTCCTGTCTTTCCTCTCTCTATCCTACCCTCTCTTCCCCTCCTTCCCCCTCTCCTCTCTCTATCCTACCCTCTCTTTCCCTCCTTCCTGTCTTTCCTCTCTCTATCCTACCCTCTCTTCCCCTCCTTCCCCCCTCCTCTCTCTATCCTACCCTCCCTTCCCCCTCCTTCCCCCTCTCCTCTCTCTATCCTACCCTCTCTTCCCCTCCTTCCCCCTCTCCTCTCTCTATCCTACCCTCCCTTCCCCTCCTTCCTGCCTTTCCTCTCTCTATCCTACCCTCTCTTCCCCTCCTTGCCCCTCTCCTCTCTCTATCCTACCCTCCCTTCCCCCTCTCCTCTCCCTATCCTACCCTCCCTTCCCCCTCCTTCCCTCCTCTCCTCTCTCTATCCTACCCTCCCTTCCCCTCCTTCCTGCCTTTCCTCTCTCTATCCTACCCTCCCTTCCCCCTCCTTCCCCCTCTCCTCTCTCTATCCTACCCTCCCTTCCCCCTCCTTCCCCCTCTCCTCTCTCTATCCTACCATCCCTTCCCCCTCTCCTCTCTCTATCCTACCCCCTTTCCCCCTCCTTCCCCCTCTCCTCTCTCTATCCTACCCTCCCTTCCCCTCCTTCCTGCCTTTCCTCTCTCTATCCTACCCTCCCTTCCCCTCCTTCCCCCTCTCCTCTCTCTATCCTACCCTCCCTTCCCCTCCTTCCTTCCTGCCTTTCCTCTCTCTATCCTACCCTCCCTTCCCCCTCCTTCCCCCTCTCCTCTCTCTATCCTACCCTCCCTTCCCCTCCTTCCTTCCTGCCTTTCCTCTCTCTATCCTACCCTCCCTTCCCCCTCCTTCCCCCTCTCCTCTCTCTATCCTACCCTCCCTTCCCCCTCCTTCCCCCCTCTCCTCTCTCTATCCTACCCTCTCGTCCACTTTCCCATGACAGGACCGGAGACACAGAGGGACCCGATGACTAGTCCTCTGTCATCACCTGTACTCCCAGACTGGGCTGAAAGAGAACTTTGTCCCCCTCCCCTCCAATCCCCTCCAGACCCTCTCCGGAGGTAAGTGCTGCGTTGTCCATAAAGGAAAGGTTCCTGTGGAATTCTTGGAAGTCTGCAACTCTTAACCTTTTCCCCAGTAGTAGTCACAACCTCTCACATCCTCTCACAACCTCTCAACCTCTGCGTCATCTGGATGGAAATACTTCATTTAGTTTACAATGGAAGCAATGGAAGAGTCTCAACAAAAATAGCAAAATAAATTAAACACATCTTTTAATTATTTTAGATATCTTTGATCCATGTCTGGTTTGTCACAAACATAAATAAACACCCTTGAACACTTTCCCAAGTCAAAGTTTTCCCCCTCAGTTACATAAAGCAGTTTGGTCCCCAGACATTTACACACTATTTGTCAGTGACCTGTGTGACCCGGAACCAAATCCACTAACTCAGGTCAAATGCCTGTCTGACAGACAGACAGCAAGACGTCTCAGACAGATATAGGGACTGGAGGCTGAGAGCAGACACACAGCAAGACGTATCAGACAGGTATAGGGACTGGAGGCTGAGAGCAGACAGACAACTTGGACACAGACAGGTATAGGGACAGGAGGCTGAGAGCAGACAGACAACTTGGACGCAGACAGGTATAGGGACAGGAGGCTGAGAGCAGACAGACAACTTGGACACAGACAGGTATAGGGACAGGAGGCTGAGAGCAGACACACAGCAAGACGTCTCAGACAGGTATAGGGACAGGAGGCTGAGAGCAGACACACAGCAAGACGTCTCAGACAGGTATAGGGACAGGAGGCTGAGAGCAGACATACAGCAAGACGTCTCAGACAGGTATAGGGACAGGAGGCTGAGAGCAGACACACAGCAAGACGTCTCAGACAGGTATAGGGACAGGAGGCTGAGAGCAGACACACAGCAAGTCGTCTCAGACAGGTATAGGGACAGGAGGCTGAGAGCAGACACACAGCAAGACGTCTCAGACAGGTATAGGGACAGGAGGCTGAGAGCAGACATACAGCAAGACGTCTCAGACAGGTATAGGGACAGGAGGCTGAGAGCAGACACACAGCAAGACGTCTCAGACAGGTATAGTGACAGGAGGCTGAGAGCAGACACACAGCAAAGTCTCAGACAGATATAGGGACAGGAGGCTGAGAGCAGACAGACAGCAAGACGTCTCAGACAGGTATAGGGACAGGAGGCTGAGAGCAGACACAGCTAAGGAGGCAGCAAGACGTCTCAGACAGATATAGGGACTCAGACAGGCAATAGGGACAGGAGGCTGAGAGCAGACAGACAGCAAGACGTCTCAGACAGATATAGGGACAGGAGGCTGAGAGCAGACAGGTATAGGGACAGGAGGCTGAGAGCAGACAGCTATAGGAACAGGAGTCTGAGAGCAGACACACAGTAAGACGTCTCAGACAGATATAGGGACAGGAGGCTGAGAGCAGACAGACAGCAAGACGTCTCAGACAGATATAGGGACAGGAGGCTGAGAGCAGACAGACAGCAAGACGTCTCAGACAGGTATAGGGACAGGAGGCTGAGAGCAGACACACAGCAAGACGTCTCAGACAGATATAGGGACAGGAGGCTGAGAGCAGACAGACAGCAAGACGTCTCAGACAGATATAGGGACAGGAGGCTGAGAGCAGACAGACAGCAAGACGTCTCAGACAGATATAGGGACAGGAGGCTGAGAGCAGACACACAGCAAGACGTCTCAGACAGGTATAGGGACAGGAGGCTGAGAGCAGACACACAGCAAGACGTCTCAGACAGGTATAGGGACAGGAGGCTGAGAGCAGACACACAGAAAGACGTCTCAGACAGATATAGGGACAGGAGGCTGAGAGCAGACAGAGGCAGCAGACAGGTATAGGGACTGGAGGCTCAGACAAGATAGATATAGGGACAGGAGGCTGAGAGCAGACACACAGCAAGACGTCTCAGACAGGTATAGGGACAGGAGGCTGAGAGCAGACACACAGCAAGACGTCTCAGACAGATATAGGGACAGGAGGCTGAGAGCAGACACACAGCAAGACGTCTCAGACAGATATAGGGACAGGAGGCTGAGAGCAGACACACAGCAAGACGTCTCAGACAGATATAGGGACAGGAGGCTGAGAGCAGACAGACAGCTTGGACACAGACATGGAGCTGAGTACAGATGCTCTATAGGAGGGTTAGAGATAGAGGCAGGGGTGGGGGGGGGGGGGGTGTTAAACAGACACTAAAGTTTCAGACATTTTACTGGGAGACCACAGAGACAGACAGAGAGACAGACAGAGAGACTGACAGAGACAGAGAGAGAGAGAGAGAGACTGCCCATAAAATGAGGTGGTAACTGAGCTGCACTTCTTAACCTCCTGCCCAATGTATGACCATATTAGAGAGACATTTTCCCTCAGATTACACACATCCACAAAAAAATAGAAAACAAACCCAATGTTGATAAACTCCCATATCTACTGGGTGAAATACCACAGTGTTCCATCACAGCAGCAAGATGTGTGACCTGTTGCCTCAAGAAAAGGGCAACCAGTGAAGAACAAACACCATTGTAAATACAACCCATATTTATGCTAATGTATTTTCCCTTGTGTACTTTAACTATTTGTACATCATTGCAACACTGTATATACACATAATATGACATTTGTAATGTCTTTATTGTTTTGAAACTTCTGTATGTGTAATGTTTACTGTTAATTTTTATTGTTTATTTCACTTTTGTATATTATCTACCTCACTTGCTTTGGCAATGTTAACACATGTTTCCCATGCCAATAGAGCCCCTTGAATTGAATTGAAATGAATTGACAGAGAGAGAGAGAGAGAGAGAGAGAGAGAGAGAGAGAGAGAGAGAGAGAGAGAGAGAGAGAGAACTCTGAATTGAATTGAGAGAGAAACAGGGGACTTAGAGCCTAAAGACCCTAAAGACAGACGGTCTCAGAAAGACAGCGGCTGAGTTAGAGACACGTATCATGGTTCAGATACAGGCTGGAACCTCTTTAAGAACACCACAGCAATATACACGATGAAACAGACACAGACATGAGTCAGAGACACAGACATGAGTCAGAGACAGAGACAGAGAGAGAGGAGACAGTACAGAGTCAGACACAGACATGAGACAGGGACAGAGACAAAGACAGGGACAGAGACAGGGACAGAGGGGAGACAGAGACAGAGAGGGAGACAGAGACAGGGACAGAGACAAAGACAGGGACAGAGATGGAGACAGAGACAGGGACAGAGACATAGACAAAGAGAGGGACAGAGAGGGAGACAGAGACAGAGAGAGGGACAGAGACAGAGACAGAGAGGGAGACAGAGACAGAGAGAGGGACAGAGACAGAGAGGGAGACAAAGACAGAGAGAGGGAAAGAGACAGAGAGGGAGACAAAGACAGAGAGAGGGACAGAGACATAAAGAGGGACAGAGACATAGACAAAGACAGGGACAGAGAGGGACAGAGACAGTGAGAGGGACAGAGACAGAGAAAGGGACAGAGACAGAGACAGAGACAATGACAGGGACAGAGAGGGACAGAGACAGAGAGGGAGACAGAGAGGGACAGAGACAGGGACAGAGAGAGGTACAGAAAACATACATGCCATAAACACAGACATGAGTCAGAGACAGGGTGGAGTGGAGACTCAAGGGGACTACAGAGACAGGGTGGAGTGGAGACTCAAGGGGACTACAGAGACAGGGTGGAGTAGAGACTCAAGGGGACTACAGAGACAGGGTGGAGTGGAGACTCAAGGGGACTACAGAGACAGGGTGGAGAGGGGACTACAGAGACAGGGTGGAGTGGAGACTCAAGGGGACTACAGAGACAGGGTGGAGTGGAGACTCAAGGGGACTACAGAGACAGGGTGGAGTGGAGACTCAAGGGGACTACAGAGACAGGGTGGAGTGGAGACTCAAGGGGACTACAGAGACAGGGAGGAGTGGAGACTCAAGGGGACTACAGAGACAGGGAGGAGTGGAGACTATTTTAAGGGGACTACAGAGACAGGGAGGAGTGGAGACTCAAGGGGACTACAGAGACAGGGTGGAGTGGAGACTCAAGGGGACTACAGAGACAGGGTGGAGTGGAGACTCAAGGGGACTACAGAGACAGGGAGGAGTGGAGACTCAAGGGGACTACAGTGAAAGAGTGAAATCTCTTTAAAACCTCTTAAGGATCTGTTGATCTGCAACCATCAAAATAACTGAGATTCATAAATTACTTAAAGGGGACCACAGAGACAGGGAGGAGTGGAGACTATTTTAAAGGGACTATAGAGACAGGGAGGAGTGGAGACTATTTTAAGGGGACTATAGAGACAGGGAGGAGTGGAGACTATTTTAAGGGGACTACAGAGACAGGGAGGAGTGGAGACGATTTTAAGGGGACTATAGAGACAGGGAGGAGTGGAGACTATTTTAAGGGGACTACAGAGACAGGGAGGAGTGGAGACTATTTTAAGGGGACTACAGAGACAGGGAGGAGTGGAGACTATTTTAAGGGGACTACAGGAACAGGGAGGAGTGGAGACTATTTTAAGGGGACTACAGAGACAGGGAGGAGTGGAGACTATTTTAAGGGGACTACAGAGACAGGGAGGAGTGGAGACTATTTTAAGGGACTACAGAGACAGGGTGGAGTGGAGACTTAAGGGGACTACAGAGACAGGGTGGAGTGGAGACTATTTTAAGGGGACTACAGAGACAGGGAGGAGTGGAGACTATCAAGGGATACTACAGAGACAGGGAGGAGTGGAGACTATTTTAAGGGGACTACAGAGACAGGGAGGAGTGGAGACTATTTTAAGGGGACTACAGAGACAGGGAGGAGTGGAGATTTTAAGGGGACTACAGAGACAGGGAGGAGTGGAGACTATTTCAAGGGGACTACAGAGACAGGGTGGAGTGGAGACTATTTTAAGGGGACTACAGAGAAGGGAGAGTGAAATCTTTTAAGGGGACTCTTAGGGAGGATCTTTTGATCTGCAACCATCAAAATAACTGAGATTCATAAATTTTAAAGGGGACTACAGAGACAGGGAGGAGTGGAGACTATTTTAAGGGGACTATAGAGACAGGGAGGAGTGGAGACTATTTTAAGGGGACTACAGGAACAGGGAGGAGTGGAGACTATTTTAAGGGGACTACAGAGACAGGGAGGAGTGGAGACTATTTTAAGGGGACTACAGAGACAGGGAGGAGTGGAGACTATTTTAAGGAGACTACAGAGACAGGGAGGAGTGGAGACAATTTTAAGGGGACTACAGAGACAGGGAGGAGTGGAGACTATTTTAAGGGGACTATAGAGACAGGGAGGAGTGGAGACTATTTTAAGGGGACTACAGAGACAGGGAGGAGTGGAGACTATTTTAAGGGGACTACAGAGACAGGGAGGAGTGGAGACTATTTTAAGGGGACTACAGAGACAGGGAGGAGTGGAGACTATTTTAAGGGGACTACAGAGACAGGGAGGAGTGGAGACTATTTTAAGGGGACTATAGAGACAGGGTGGAGTGGAGACTATTTTAAGGGGACTACAGAGACAGGGAGGAGTGGAGACGATTTTAAGGGGACTACAGAGACAGGGAGGAGTGGAGGCTATTTTAAGCGGACTACAGAGACAGGGAGGAGTGGAGACGATTTTAAGGGGACTACAGAGACAGGGAGGAGTGGAGACGATTTTAAGGGGACTACAGAGACAGGGAGGAGTGGAGGCTATTTTAAGGGGACTACAGAGACAGGGAGGAGTGGAGGCTATTTTAAGGGGACTATAGAGACAGGGAGGAGTGGAGACTATTTTAAGGGGACTACAGAGACAGGGAGGAGTGGAGAGATTTTAAGGGGACTACAGAGACAGGGAGGAGTGGAGACTATCAAGGGGACTACAGAGACAGGGAGGAGTGGAGACTCAAGGGGACTACAGAGACAGGGAGGAGTCAAGGGGAGACTATTTTAAGGGGAGTACAGAGACAGGGAGGAGTGGAGACTATTTTAAGGGGACTACAGAGACAGGGAGGAGTGGAGACTATTTTAAGGGGACTACAGAGACAGGGAGGAGTGGAGACTATTTTAAGGGGACTATAGAGACAGGGAGGAGTGGAGACTATTTTAAGGGGACTACAGAGACAGGGAGGAGTGGAGACTCTTAAGGGGACTACAGAGACAGGGTGGAGTGGAGACTCAAGGGGACTACAGAGACAGGGAGGAGTGGAGACTATTTTAAGGGGACTACAGTGAAGAGACAGGGAGGATCTGCAACCATCAAAATAAGACTATTTAAAGGGGAGTACAGAGACAGGGAGGAGTGGAGACTATTTTAAGGGACTACAGAGACAGGGAGGAGTGGAGACTATTTTAAGGGGACTATAGAGACAGGGAGGAGTGGAGACTATTTTAAGGGGACTATAGAGACAGGGAGGAGTGGAGACTATTTTAAGGGGACTATAGAGACAGGGAGGAGTGGAGACTATTTTAAGGGGACTACAGAGACAGGGAGGAGTGGAGACTATTTTAAGGGGACTATAGAGACAGGGAGGAGTGGAGACTATTTTAAGGGGACTACAGGAAATGGGAGGAGTGGAGACTATTTTAAGGGGACTACAGAGACAGGGAGGAGTGGAGACTATTTTAAGGGGACTACAGAGACAGGGAGGAGTGGAGACTATTTTAAGGAGACTACAGAGACAGGGAGGAGTGGAGACAATATTAAGGGGACTACCGAGACAGGGAGGAGTGGATACTATTTTAAGGGGACTATAGAGACAGGGAGGAGTGGAGACTATTTTAAGGAGACTACAGAGACAGGGAGGAGTGGAGACTATTTTAAGGGGACTACAGAGACAGGGAGGAGTGGAGGCTATTTTAAGGGGACTACAGAGACAGGGAGGAGTGGAGGCTATTTTAAGGGGACTACAGAGACAGGGAGGAGTGGAGGCTATTTTAAGGGGACTATAGAGACAGGGTGGAGTGGAGACTATTTTAAGGGGACTACAGAGACAAGGAGGAGTGGAGACGATTTTAAGGGGACTACCGAGACAGGGAGGGCTGGAGACTCTTTTAAGGGGACTACAGAGACAGGGAGGAGTGGAGACTCTTAAGGGGACTACAGAGACAGGGAGGAGTGGAGACTATTTTAAGGGGACTACAGAGACAGGGAGGGCTGGAGACTCTTTTAAGGGGACTACAGAGACAGGGAGGAGTGGAGACTATTTTAAGGGGACTACAGAGACAGGGAGGAGTGGAGACTATTTTAAGGGGACTACAGAGACAGGGAGGAGTGGAGACTATTTTAAGGGGACTATAGAGACAGGGAGGAGTGGAGACTATTTTAAGGGGACTATAGAGACAGGGAGGAGTGGAGACTATTTTAAGGGGACTATAGAGACAGGGAGGAGTGGAGACTATTTTAAGGGGAACGCAGAGACAGGCACAGGAGGCTGACTAGTATCGAGAAACAGTGCATTAGGACAGACTCACAATACAGTAGTCTCTTCCAAAGAATGAGCATTATTACATGGTATAATAGAGAGATCATCATCCACTCCACCCTCTGTACTACAAAACAGACATTCAGTCTGGCCTCATTCAGAATCATCTGGTACAGTCAGTCTATTGTCACACTGAGTGGTTACAGTACCCTTTTTCCACCCATTGAGGGCGATAGTGTTCTGTGGAAATCTCTGGTGAAAAGGCTTCTGCTCAGGTTCAGCAAGAAATTACTTTTCTACATTTTTCTACAATGCCAATAAGTTCTCAGTTAACACACACACAAAAAAAGCCTGGCCTCGAGGGACCCCCCCCGTTAATATTTTTAACAGTCTAATAAACACATTCAGGGGTGTCATGCACTCATTGTTTTAGGGGTTGGGGGGGAGGGTCACAAAGTACGTGAGGATGCAGGGGGGATGGCCAGGGGGAATTCTGAGATTTTTGCATTTTTCAAACACCTGAAACCGCTTATTCCTGCAATCTAGAGCCATAATCACTATGCATAAATAAATATATATTTAAAAAAATCTACATTTTTTTGCATGGTTATCTAAGCATACCCATTTACCTGTTCAATTGTCATTTTGATTTATTTAATCTATTTTTGTTTGTTTTTGTGACCAACTATTTATTCAGATTTGACATATGTATTTTCCACATGGTGGTTACAGGTACATTTAAAATAAATAAAAAATACATACTAAGATAACTCAACCCTCCCACCAGTCCCCAGTCCCTATCCACCCACCCTCATCCTCCCTCCCCAACCGGAAGCTTCCCACCCCGCCTGTTTTGCAGCAGTGCTGCCTGTCAGCAGTAATCGTCTCTGATTGATTGAGAGATTCAAGGGGCTAGCATCAGGTCCATAACCTGGGTAGGAAACAACACCTCCACTTTGCTGATCCTCAACATAGGGGTCCCACAGGGGTGCGTGTTCAGCACCCTCCTGCACTCTCTATTCACCCACGACTGCGTGGTCACAACAGTACGACACAACAGTAGTAGGCCTGATTACCAACAATGACGAGACAGCCTACATGGAGGAGGTGAGGGCTCTGGAAGTGTGGTGCCAGGAAATTAATCTCTCCCTCAACGGCAACAAAACGATGGAGCTGATCGTGAACTTCAGGAAACAGCAGAGGGAGTACCATCCACATCGACGGGTCAGTAGAGGAGAAGGTGGAGTGTTTTAAGTTCCTCGGCGTACACATCACAATCGAGAGCATCCTGTCGGGCTGTATCACCGCCTGGTACGACAACTGCTCCGCCCACAACTCCCTTCACCTGGTATATACAGTATACCACCCAAACCTACTCCCTTCACCTGGTATATACAGTATACCACCAAAACCTACTCCCTTCACCAGGTATATACAGTATACCACCCAAACCTACTCCCTTCACCTGGTATATACAGTATACCACCCAAGCCATCGACGGTGGAGAAGGTGGAAAGTTCTGCGGTGTACACATCACTGACAATCTCGAAAGTTGCAACAGGAGGCTAAAGAAATTCAGCTTGGCAGGGCCTCCCTAGTGGAGCAGTGGTCTAAGACACTGCATCACAGGGCTAGCTGTGCCACTAGAGATCTCGGATCGAGTCCAGATTCAGCCGGATGCGACCGGGAGACCCAAGGGGCGGCGCACAATTGTCCCAGCGTTGTCCGGGTTAGGGGAGGATCTGACCGGCAGGGATGTTCCTGTCCCATCGCGCACTAATGACTCCTGTGTCGGGCGCAGTGCACGCTGACACGGTCGCCAGGTATACAGTGTTTCCTCTGACACATTGGTGCGGCTGGCTTCCGGATTAAGCAGGCATTGTGTCAAGAAGCAGCGTGGCTTGGCTGGGTTGTGTTTCGGAGGATGCACGGCTCTCGACTTTCGCCTCTCCCAAGTCCGTACGGGAGTTGCATTGAAGGGACAAGACTGTAACTACCAATTGATACCACGAAAATGGGGTAAAACAAATCAGTAATAAAAATAAAGAAATTTGGCTTGGCACCTAAGACCCTCACAGACTTTTACAGATGGTTATAACTTTAACAACAGTAAATTGTTGTATTATTGTTTTTGCTCATTGTTATTGGGTGTCTGCAGTCTTTGACAATTTGTTGAGCCTTTCTCTGACACCTCCTGGTATAAAGGTCCTGGATGGCAGGGAGCTCGCCCCCAGTGATGTACTGGGCCGTAAGCACAACCCACTGTAGCGCCTTGCGGTCGGATGCCAAGCAGTTGCCATACCAAGCGATGATCCAGCCAGTAAAGATGCTCTCGATGGTGCAGCTGTAGAACTTTTTGAGGATCTGAGGACCCATGACAAATCTTTTCAGCCTCCTGAGAGGGAAGAGAAGTCTTCGTACCATTTTCACGACTGTGTTGGTGTGTTTGGACCTTGATAGATCCTTAGTGATGTGGACACCAAGGAACTTGAAGCTCTCGACCCACTCCACTACAGCCCCGCCGATGTGAATGGGGGCTCGGCCCTCCCTTTTTCTGTAGTCTACAATCAGCTCCTTGGTCTTACTGACACTGAGGGAGAGGTTGTTGTCCTGGCACCACACCGCTAGATCTCTGACCTCCTCCCTATAGGGTGTCTCATGGTCATTGGTGATCCCTCCTATCCCCGTCTTGTCATCAGTAAACTTAGAGATGGTGTTGGAGTCGTGTGAAGTCGTCATAGTCTGTTGCATTCAGCATGCAAAGCTCTTCGTGCCCAATTATGCGTGAGACACATCTTACTGGCCAAGAAATCTCTAGGACCATGATGAAAACAAACCCAGATTCCCTCGTGGTGAAATTACCCTTTAACACAGTCGAGACCACCCGATTGAGACCACCCGATTGAAAATATTTCTTGAATCAATTGTCCTGGTCCCGGTTTCCCGATAGCGGTTATACAAACCCACGGTCCCCTAGGGTTAAATTCTCCTTTATGAAAGATACAGGCAGTCCAATTCTGATAATTTTCCAAATTATTGGCAAAAGAGCTGATCTGATTGGCCAAAAGGGGCGGCAGGGTAGCCTAGTGGTTAGAGCGTTGCAAGTTCAAAGGTTGCAAGTTCAAACCCCTGAGCTGACAAGGTACAAATCTGTCGTTCTGCCCTTGAACAGGCAGTTAACCCACTGTTCCTAGGCCGTCATAGAAAATAAGAATTTGTTCTTAAAACCTGTTAAGTCTACCCCCTACTTTTTCGAACATTCTGTTAAAAATCGCGCAACATTTCAGCGTCCTGCTACTCATGCCAGGAATATAGTATATGCATATGATTAGTATGTGTGGATAGAAAACACTCTGACGTTTCTAAAACTGGTTAAATCACGGCTGTGACTATAACATCGAAAAGCGCAAGAAAAACTGATCACTGAAAACTGGAAAATATATCAATGTGCCACTTGCATGTATTGTCTATTGGAAAGCAAATTAGATGGGGCTGAGATTGCAAGTCCTACAGCTTCCACACGATGTCACCAGTCTTGTCAATTGCCTGGGCTTTGTTTCTTGGTCAAACGAGTAAGAGAGAGCCCGTTCCTTCCGGTCTCCGACAGGATGTTTTGGAGTAGAAATTTCCGAACATGGTTTCAAAACGTGGAGCTATTGAATACACATCGCCCCGTGATCAATTTGATAGATTATTAACGTTTACTAATACCTAAAGTTGGATTACAAAAGTATTTCGAAGTGTTTTGTGAAAGTTTATCGTCGACTTTTTTAATTTAAAAAAATTACGTTGCGTTTTAAAACGCCCGACTTTTCCTGGATCACACAGTCTTCATAGATCGATATTTAGGGTATATATGGACCGATTTAATCGAAAAAAAGACCCAATAGTGATGTTTATGGGACATCTAGGAGTGCCAACAAAGAAGATCGTCAAATGTAATGAATGTTTTATATTTTATTTCTGCGTTTTGTGTAGCGCCGGCTATGCTAATTATTTTGTTTACGTCCCCTTCGGGTATTTCGGGGTGTTGCATGCTATCAGATAATAGCTTATCATGCTTTCGCCGAAAAGCATTTAAAAAATCTGACTTGTTGGCTGGATTCACAACGAGTGTAGCTTTAATTCAGTACCCTGCATGTGTGTTTTAATGAACGTTTGAGTTTTAACGAGCGCTATTAGCATTTAGCGTAGCGCATTTGCATTTCCAGATGGCTAGATGGGACGCATGCGTGTCGGGTCGACTTACTTGCCTAGTTAAATAAAGGATAAAAAAATAAATAAAGTAAAAACAATTAGAGGAAAAAGGTCAGAATTGGGCTGTACAACTGATTACACATATATCGCAGACTAATTTAAATAAAACAAATTGAATTCACTGTTTATTCCACTGACCGTGGAAGGTTTTTGTAGACGAACAATTCATTCCTTCTTTGTCGTCTCTCTAGGAAGATGGCTACCTTCCATAACGTGGTGAATGGACTTGCCCCGTTCCAATTTGAGGGATAATGGCAACAATCAGGTCGAATACACGGCAACCACGGTATCAACAACGACGACTGGTGAGGACTATACTAAACTTGGTTGATTGGTTGGTTGACAGGTTGGTTGATTGGTTGGTTAGTTGATTGATTGGCTGATTGACTGAGTGGTTAATTGATTGAATCCAGAAACTCCACTCTTACCTCTCTACTTCCTGTGTTTCCAGCCAGGTCACCCGTGATACGCGTCAGTATTCAACGTCCATCCATGTCTGCGCTGCTACATTCCAGTCAGTTTCAGTTTTGCGGCGTTGTGGACGGGGATGGAGGACAGGCATGAGAACCCGCCTCCGGTGCCAAAAGTAGCATATTCAAATCCAGTGATATAAAGTTGTTTTGGAGATTTTTGTTTTAAGCCTATACCAAACCTTAATCCTTACCTTAACCATTCAGAATTAATGCCTAAACTTAACTCTAACCCTAAAACGTCAGAGTTAATTCATGCCTAAACTTAACCCTAAAACGTCAGAGTTAATTCATGCCTAAACTTAACCCTAAAACGTCAGAGTTAATTCATGCATAAACTTAACCCTAACCCTAAACGTCAGAGTTAATTCATGCCTAAACTTAACCCTAAAACGTCAGAGTTAATTCATGCATAAACTTAACCCTAAAACGTCAGAGTTAATTCATGCATAAACTTAACCCTAACCCTAAAACGTCAGAGTTAATTCATGCCTAAACTTAACCCTAAAACGTCAGAGTTAATTAATGCATAAACTTAACCCTAAAACGTCAGAGTTAATTCATGCCTAAACTTAACCCTAAAACGTCAGAGTTAATTCATGCCTAAACTTAACCCTAAAACACTTCGAAATTTGACGTTTGGAACCTACTTTGAAATTTTAAGTTTGAGAAACGTGGATGAACGTCTAATTCTGACATGGGACTGTGAGAGCTGGTAGGTGTTCAAATCAAATCAAATCAAATGTTATTTGTCACATACACATGGTTAGCAGATGTTAATGCGAGTGTTGCGAAATGCTTGTGCTTCTAGTTCCGACAATGCAGTAATAACCAACAAGTAATCTAACTACAGTAATCTAAAACAGTGAAGCCTGTTTCAACCAATCAGGCAACTGGACGTGACTCTGAACACATACCGTGACGTCATTTCCGTCCAGAAGGATGGAGCGTGCTGCATGTGGAAGATCCATCAACTTCGGGGGCGATGGACGGGTCCACTTCAAAATCAGCAACACCGACGAGGATCCCGTGGTGGCCGACGACACGACGGCTCCAAGCTATAAACAAACAATCTAAGCTCAAACAAACAATGTAACTGTTCTGTTCTGTTTTGGTTTTTGCTGTTATGTGAAGGGTTGAGTTGTCAACGCTCAATCTAGTTAAGCTGATGTGCTTTAATATGCTTGGTGATTCAAAGAGAAGCAATGCTTAACTTCATGATTTGAGACGGAGTGAAGTATTTAAAGCATTTTCTACACTTCGTTTGACACTTCTAAAGGCTAATGGATGTTCACAATAACATCCAGTTATTAGCATAGCGCTAATAAAGCAATGGTGCTTGAGAGAGGCATGTCACAAGACGGCGTACCTCAACACAACCTTTCCACTAATTATACTAATTGAAATACACAGTCAAATGAATAGGCCAAGTACGATCATTTCCCTTGTTGCCTTTAACTCTGAACAGTACTATCTGTATATAAAGACAGTACTGAATACTTCTGGAGACTTTCCAGTGACTATTTTTTTACTTTTTTTTTTTTACCCTGCGGAGAGCACAGAAAGAGCTTGACTGACTCCCCACACCCCTCAATACACCAAACGCGACTCGTCCAGGAGACAGGTGTCACGTTCTGACCTTTATTTCCTTTGTTTTGTCTTTATTTAATAAATTATCGGCGCCCCAAAGCAGAGCTGGAGGCAGCGAAGGCAGAGAGGCGCTGGTATGAGGAGGCAGCACGGCGGCGCGGTTGGAAGCCCGAGAGTCAGCCCCAAAGATGTATTGGGGGGCACACAGGGAGTGTGGTGAAGCCTGGTAGGAGACCTGCGCCAACTTCCTGTGCTGACCGGAGAGAGAGAGGGACCGGGCAGGCACCGTGTTATGCGGTGGAGCTCACAGTTTCCCCAGTGCATGTGCATAGCCCGGTGAGGTACATTCCAGCTCCTCCTATCGGCTGGGCTAGAGTGGCGCGTCTCCTCGGGCCGGCATACATGGCACCAGCCTTACGCATGGTGTCCCCGGTTCGCCAGCACAGCCCAGTGCGGGCTATTCCACCTCGCAGCACTGGCCTGGCTACGGGGAGCATTCAACCAGGTAAGGATGGGCAGGCTCGGCGCTCAAGAGCTCCAGTGCGCCTGCACGGTCCGGTCTATCCAGTGCCACCAGTGCACCAGCCCTCCGGTGGCAGCACCCCGCACCAGGCTGTCTCTCCGTTTTCTGCCTACAGGGTCTCCCACCTGTCCAGCGCTGCCAGAGCATTCCTCCTCTCCAGCGCTGCCAGAGCCTCCCGTCTCTCCTGAGCTGCTAGAGTCTCCCGTCTGTCCAGAGCTGCTAGAGTCTCCCGTCTGTCCTGAGCTGCTAGAGTCTCCCGTCTGTCCAGAGCTGCTAGAGTCTCCCGTCTGTCCTGAGCTGCTAGAGTCTCCCGTCTGTCCAGAGCTGCTAGAGTCTCCCGTCTGTCCTGAGCTGCTAGAGTCTCCCGTCTGTCCAGAGCTGCTAGAGTCTCCCGTCTGTCCTGAGCTGCTAGAGTCCCCCGTCTGTCCAGAGCTGCTAGAGTCTCCCGTCTGTCCTGAGCTGCTAGAGTCTCCCGTCTGTCCTGAGCTGCTAGAGTCTTCCGTCTGTCCTGAGCTGCTAGAGTCTCCCGTCTGTCCAGAGCTGCTAGAGTCTCCCGTCTGTCTAGAGCTGCTAGAGTCTCCCGTCTGTCCTGAGCTGCTAGAGTCTCCCGTCTGTCCTGAGCTGCTAGAGTCTCCCGTCTGTCCAGAGCTGCTAGTCTCCCGTCTGTCCAGAGCCGTCAGTCAGCCAGGACCTGCCAGAGCCGTCAGTCAGCCAGGACCTGCCAGAGCCGTCAGTCAGCCTTGACCTGCCAGAGCCGTCAGCCAGCCAGGAGCTGCCAGAGCGGTCAGCTAGCCAGGAGCTTGAAGAGCGGTCAGCCAGCCAGGATCTGCCAGAGCTGTCAGTCAGCCAGGAGCTGCCAGAGCCGCCAGCCAGCCAGGAGCTGCCAGAGGCGTCATTCAGCCAGGCGATGCCAGAATCGTCCTTCACTCCAGCGCTGCCGGACTCTCCCGCCTGTCGGGCGCGGCCGGAGTCTCCCGCCTATTCGGGGCCCGTTTCTAGGGTCCCCAGTCCAAGGTCGGTGGCGAGGGTCGCCACTTTAAAGAGGCCACTAGAGGCCACTAGAACTATGGTGAAGTGGGGTCCACGTCCCGCACCAGAACCGCCACAGCGGTTTTGCGGCCGGAGTCCGCACCTGTGGGGGGGGTACTGTCACGTTCTGACCTTTATTTCCTTTGTTTTGTCTTTATTTAGTATGGTCAGGGCGTGAATTGTGGTGGGCAGTCTATGTTTGTGTTTCTATGTTTGGTTTCTGTTTCGGCCTAGTATGGTTCTCAATCAGAGGCAGGTGTCGTTAGTTGTCTCTGATTGAGAATCATACTTTGGTAGCCTGGGTTTCACTGTTGGTTTGTGGGTGTTTGTTTCCGTGTGAGTGTTTGTTGCCACACGGTACTGTTTCGGTTTGGTTATTTCAGGTATTCGTTTATTGTTTTTGTAATTCATAGTGTTCAGTGCTTTTCTTATTAAAATTGTAATGAACACTTACCACGCAGCATCTTGGTCCGATCCTTACTCCTCTTCAGACGAAGAGGAGGAAATCTGCCGTTACAACAGGCTAACAGGCCTTAATGAATTCTCACCACGTACTGTAGTACTATAGTAATGTGTGTAGTGTAGTACTGTAGTACTGTAGTAGTGTAGTACTGTAGCAATGTGTGTAGTGTAGTACTGTAGTAATATGTGTACTGTAGTACTGTAATACTGTAGTCATGTGTATAGTGCAGTACTGTAGTAGTGTAGTACTGCAGTACTGTAGCAATGTGTGTAGTGTAGTAATGTGTGTAGTGTAGGACTGTAGTACTGTAGTAAAGTGTGTAGTGCTGTATTACTGTAGTAATGTGTGTAGTTTAGTACAGTAGAACTGTAGTAATGTGTGTAGTTTAGTACTGTAGTATTGTAGTAATGTGTGTAGTTTAGTACAGTAGAACTGTAGTAATGTGTGTAGTTTAGTACTGTAGTATTGTAGTAATGTGTGTAGTTTAGTACAGTAGAACTGTAGTAATGTGTGTAGTTTAGTACTGTAGTATTGTAGTAATGTGTGTAGTTTAGTACAGTAGAACTGTAGTAATGTGTGTAGTTTAGTACTGTAGTATTGTAGTAATGTGTGTAGTTTAGTACAGTAGAACTGTAGTAATGTGTGTAGTTTAGTACTGTAGTACTGTAGTAATGTGTGTAGTTTAGTACAGTAGACCTGTAGTAATGTGTGTAGTTTAGTACTGTAGTACTGTAGTAGTGTGTGTAGTGTAGTACTGTAGTACCGTAGTAAAGTGTGTGTATGTAGTACTGTGGTACTGTATCACCACTCAATCCTCAGTGTCCACTATTGGGGTTACGTCCCAAAATGACACCCTATTCCCTATGTAGTTCATTACTTTTGACTAGGACCAATAGGGCTCTGGCCAAAGGTAGTGCATTATATAGGGAATATGGCATTATCTGGGACACGATGCAACATAACCCTCTCCACTCGTCTCACTGTAGGCCGAAATGTTTTCAAGTGCAAATCAGTCGACCTGTGAACAGTGAGGAATGGAGGCTATACAGTTAGAAGTCGCTCTTGTGTTTCTTTTCTTTTTTTAAATCGTTTTTTTTTGTTTGTTGCTAAAGACACTTGCTATACAGTTCCACCAATTTACTTATTCAATACATCAAATTAAGAGGCTGTTATATATGTTACCTACAGTATATAATATACGTTACCTACAGTGTTAAGATGAAGAAAGTGGCTAGCTTCTACTTCGACACCCAGGTCTGGAATACAGTTCCACTCTGTAGAGGTGAACCACAGCCACAGCAGGTGTCTGACAGACACACAGACAGGGTCCTCAGAGTGCCCTGAGCTAACCTCTACCGTGAATTCCATTCTTCCCCTGTGATGCACAGGGGACAGCTCTTTGCCATCAAAGAGAGAGGCAACGTCCGTTTCACCTGAGTGCCGTGTTGGCATCCGCCATTAGGACATTGGAGGGGGCCCAGGGGGAAAGCCAGTCCACCCTCCCTCCCTCCCTCCCTCCCTCCCTCCCTCCCTCCCTCCCTCCCTCCCTTCTGCCCACCGACTGTCTCTCACCCTCCCTCCCTCCCTCCCTCCCTCCCTCCCTCCCTCCCTCCCTCCCTCCCTCCCTCCCTCCTGCCCACCGACTGTCTCTCACCCTCCCTCTCTCCCTTACTTCCCCTCCCTCCCTCCCTCATCTGAGCCCACCCACTGAGTGGTCCATCAGAGGCCCTGGGGTCTGGGATGTGTCGCCAGAGTGCCAGCCAGACACAATGAGAGGAGAGGAGAGGTGAGGCAGCTAGAGGTGACACCTGCCTGCCTGTCGGAACATTCCACGCTCTCTCTTCCTGCTCTCTGTTGTCATGGCAACCCCGACCCCGAGAGACAAACTCTAAAACACTTTGGGGGGGGGAGCAAAAGCAAACCAGACTGCACTTGAATTGTGTTTGTTTTTTTTGTTTCATAGTTGTTTTTATGTCCTTTGTATGTCATAGAAGGACTATTTTAAGATGGAGAGAGAAAGAACAAGAGAGAGAGAGAGAGAGAGAGAGAGAAAGAACGAGAGAGAGAGAGAGAAAGAGAGAGAGAGAGAGAGAGAGAGAGACGGACCTACCAAACGACAGACTGACCGACCGACTGTCCTGCCTGGCTGGCTCAACATAACATATTGCACCTGTTAAATAATTTACCCTGTCTCTCCATAGTTCTGTCACAACTAGCAGAAACAGGCCTTTACTTTCAGATTACCTGGTGACTTGTCACTGCAGCAGGTCACACACACACACACATACACAGGTCAGGGGTCGTCCCGTTTCATACTTTACACAGTACTGGTCCTGCCACAGTGACCGATGAGGACCTGCCTGTCACTTTGCATATCTAGCAGGTCAGCCAAAAACCTCAGCTCCGACTGAATGCGTTTTAACTAAGGTCTCCTGCATGCAACAAGACTGTAATAGCACCCTGAGCTAGAGCCTAGGCATTAGAGTATGTAGCTGGACCATACACTAGACGTTGGCAACTGTCAATTACTCACAGCAGCTTTCTGTTTTGGAAAACAATCCTGCCAATTCAGTTCCTTGTCACACGGGGGCAGTGTTAAGACAGTAAAACCATGAGAGGTGAATTGAGTAGAAGTTGAGGGGGACGTGGCTTTTGGGTTGATTATCTTCTAAATGTAATCCATTACAGTTACTAGTTACCCGTCCAAAGTTGTAATCAGTAACGTAGTTTATGGATTACCCTAAATTCAGTAATGTAATCTGATTACTTTCATTTACTTTCAGATTACTTTCCCCTTAAAAGACATTAAAAAAAGGATCCATCAAACACATTTGCTGTGTCATTATAGTGGACTCTTGACTTGTGACTCTTGACTTGTGACTCGTGACTTGTGACTCTTGACTTGTGACTCTTGACTTGTGAATCTTGACTCGTGACTCGTGACTTGTGACTCTTGACTTGTGACTCTTGACTTGTGATTCTTGACTTGTGACTCTTGACTTCTGATTCTTGACTTGTGACTCAGAATTAAACTTGCACTTTTTTTTTCAATGCTGAATATTCATTCCCCCCCCTCCACACACACAAACAAACATTCTTTCTAAATTTAAAAGTAATTGTCCGTGTCTGAGTATAAAAAACAAAATGTACCTTCACATCACATGTCGAATCTTGGCGTCTTCATTGCAGACCGGTCTTTGATTTACAGTCAGCTTTAGCCTTCTTGACTTCTTGAGTGACATCACTGCTTAGAGTTCCAGACTAATTGAAATGACAAGGGGATAAGTGGATGTAGTGATGAAGGAAAGAGTGAAGGGAGGGATGAAAGTGACAGCAGAGAGTGGTAGTATTGATTACTGCATGGAGAGACTAGTCACCTTGTCACCTGCATGACTTCACCATGATGACAAATATCTACCTCACCCCTCCGCTTTGGTCTGCCTCTGCTCTGATCCACTCTGCTCTGGTCCACTCTGTTCTGGTCCACTCTGCTCTGGTCCACTCTGCTCTGGTCCGCTCTGCTCTGGTCCGCTCTGGTCTGGTCCACTCCGCTCCGCTCTGGTCCACTCTGCTCTGGTCCGCCTCTGCTCTGATCCACTCTGCTCTGGTCCACTCTGCTCTGGTCCACTCTGCTCTGGTCCACTCTGCTCTCTCCACTCTGCTCCACTCTGCTCGGTCCACTCTGCTCTGGTCCACTCTGCTCTGGTCCACTCTGCTCTGGTCCACTCTGTTCTGGTCCGCTCTGGTCTGGTCCGCTCTGGTCCACTCTGCTCTGGCCCGCCTCTGCTCTGATCCACTCTGCTCTGGTCCACTCTGCTCTGGTCCGCTCTGGTCTGGTCCACTCTGCTCTTGTCCACTCTGCTCTGGTCCACTCTGTTCTGGTCCACTCTGCTCTGATCCACTCTGCTCTGGTCCACTCTGCTCTGGTCCGCTCTGGTCTGGTCCACTCTGCTCTGGTCCACTCTGCTCTGGTCCACTCTGTTCTGGTCCACTCTGCTCTGATCCACTCTGCTCTGGACCACTCTGCTCTGGTCCGCTCTGGTCTGGTCCACTCTGCTCTGGTCCACTCTGGTCTGGTCCACTCTGCTCTGGTCCACTCTGCTCTGGTCCACTCTGTTCTGGTCCACTCTGCTCTGGTCCACTCTGTTCTGGTCCGCTCTGGTCCTCTCTGTTCTGGTCCACTCTGCTCTGGTCCACTCTGCTCTGGTCCACTCTGCTCTGATCCACTCTGGTCTGGTCCACTCTGCTCTGATCCACTCTGGTCTGGTCCACTCTGCTCTGGTCCACTCTGTTCTGGTCCACTCTGCTCTGGTCCACTCTGCTCTGGTCCACTCTGTTCTGGTCCACTCTGTTCTGGTCCGCTCTGCTCTGGTCCACTCTGCTCTGGTCCACTCTGCTCTGGTCCACTCTGCTCTGGTCCACTCTGTTCTGGTCCACTCTGTTCTGGTCCGCTCTGCTCTGGTCCACTCTGCTCTGGTCCACTCTGCTCTGGTCCACTCTGCTCTGGTCTGGGTCCGGTTGCATACACAGACTCTGACGATATGTAATCAGGTTAGGTTGAGACGTTGTAAGATACGTTTGCGGTGGTGTTGCTAGCTATCTTCCTGCAAATTCTTACACTGTCGTTTGTGCATCTATTCGTCTCTGATGTTTAAGTGCTCGGCTTAAGTTTGTTCTGGTCAATCGCCCTTCCTGTTAGCAGTGTATTTTATCTGATACCTCTGTACTGTTGTGTTAAATGTTAGTACTGTGTTCGTAGTTTTCCATTGTGTACATTGAATTCTTATTCTGGAAGTTTCTGGGTAGGCCTAGAAAGCATCGGGTTCTTGTTAGCCCACACATGCCCAGTAACTATGCCTCAGATGAGAGCTAGCTCTCGCAAATCCAAAAGAGAAGGTCATAAATCTGACCTGACTTCGGCTTTCCATTGGTTTGTTTCTATGTGTTTGGTATTTTTAGTAGGATTCCCATTAGCAGCAGCTACTCTTCCTGGGGGTCCAACACAAAAACATGAAACATGACATAACACAGAACATTAAATAGACAAGAACAGCTCAAGGACAGAACTACATAAATGTCACACATAGCCTATATATCAGTACACACCAAATATCTAGGTCCAGATAGGGGAGAGGCATTTTTTAAACCAGGTTTGCTGTTCACTTGAGCAGTATGAGAAGAAAGAGAGATCCATGCAGTAAGGGCTCTATATAATAATGTACACCTTCTTGAATTTGTTCTGGATTTGGGGACTGTGAAAAGACCCCTGGTGGCATGTCTGCTGGGGTAAGTGTGTGTGTCAGAGCTGTGTGTAAGTTGACTATGAAAAGACCCCCGGTGGCATGTCTGCTGGGGTAAGTGTGTGTGTCAGAGCTGTGTGTAAGTTGACTATGAAAAGACCCCCGGTGGCATGTCTGCTGGGGTAAGTGTGTGTGTCAGAGCTGTGTGTAAGTTGACTATGAAAAGACCCCCGGTGGCATGTCTGCTGGGGTAAGTGTGTGTGTCAGAGCTGTGTGTAAGTTGACTATGAAAAGACCCCCGGTGGCATGTCTGCTGGGGTAAGTGTGTGTGTCAGAGCTGTGTGTAAGTTGACTATGAAAAGACCCCCGGTGGCATGTCTGCTGGGGTAAGTGTGTGTGTCAGAGCTGTGTGTAAGTTGACTATGAAAAGACCCCCGGTGGCATGTCTGCTGGGGTAAGTGTGTGTGTCAGAGCTGTGTGTAAGTTGACTATGAAAAGACCCCCGGTGGCATGTCTGCTGGGGTAAGTGTGTGTGTCAGAGCTGTGTGTAAGTTGACTATGAAAAGACCCCCGGTGGCATGTCTGCTGGGGTAAGTGTGTGTGTCAGAGCTGTGTGTAAGTTGACTATGAAAAGACCCCCGGTGGCATGTCTGCTGGGGTAAGTGTGTGTGTCAGAGCTGTGTGTAAGTTGACTATGAAAAGACCCCCGGTGGCATGTCTGCTGGGGTCAGAGCTGTGTGTAAGTTGACTATGAAAAGACCCCGGTGGCATGTCTGCTGGGGTAAGTGTGCTCAGAGCTGTGTGTAAGTTGACTATGAAAAGACCCCGGTGGCATGTCTGCTGGGGTAAGTGTGTGTGTCAGAGCTGTGTGTAAGTTGACTATGAAAAGACCCCCGGTGGCATGTCTGCTGGGGTAAGTGTGTGTGTCAGAGCTGTGTGTAAGTTGACTATGAAAAGACCCCCGGTGGCATGTCTGCTGGGGTAAGTGTGTGTGTCAGAGCTGTGTGTAAGTTGACTATGAAAAGACCCCCGGTGGCATGTCTGCTGGGGTAAGTGTGTGTGTCAGAGCTGTGTGTAAGTTGACTATGAAAAGACCATGTCTGCTGGGGGGTAAGTGTGTGTCAGAGCTGTGTGTAAGTTGACTGAAAAGCTGGCATGTCTGCTAAGTGTGTGTGTCAGAGCTGTGTGTAAGTTGACTATGAAAAGACCCCGGTGGCATGTCTGCTGGGGTAAGTGTGTGTGTCAGAGCTGTATGTAAGTTGACTATGAAAAGACCCCCGGTGGCATGTCTGCTGGGGTAAGTGTGTGTGTCAGAGCTGTGTGTAAGTTGACTATGAAAAGACCCCCGGTGGCATGTCTGCTGGGGTAAGTGTGTGTGTCAGAGCTGTGTGTAAGTTGACTATGAAAAGACCCCCGGTGGCATGTCTGCTGGGGTAAGTGTGTGTGTCAGAGCTGTGTGTAAGTTGACTATGCAAACAATTTGGAATTTTCAACACATTAATGTTTCTTATAAAAAAATACAAATAATTCAGTCAGTCTCTCCTCTCAGCCAAAATAGACTGGGATGTATTTATATCAGCCCTTCTGATTACAATGAAGAGCAAGACGTGCCGTTCTGTTCTGGGCCAGCTGCAGTTTGTCTAGATCCTACTTTGCAGCACCTTACCATATGACAGGGCAATAATCAAGATAAGAAAAAACTAAAGCCTGCAGGACTTGCTTTGTGGAGTGTGGTGTCCAAAAAGCAGAGCATCCCTTTATCACAGACAGTCCTCTCCCCAATCTTCACAACCACATAATCAATATGTTTGACCATGACAGTTAACAAAGAAATGTAGCCACATTATTCATGATCCAGTACGGTTGAGGTCTAGAACTTACGGAATGTCTAGAACTTACGGAATGTCTAGAACTTACGGAATGTCTAGAACTTTTATTTATTTATTTCAACTTTATTTAACCAGGTAGGCAAGTTGAGAACAAGTTCTCATTTACAATTGCGACCTGACTTACGGAATGTCTAGAACTTACGGAATGTCTAGAACTTACGGAATGTTTTAGAGATGTTCAGGAATACCTTTTTACTGGCCACTCATTCTAAAACTGACTGCAACCCAAAACAGAGTTACAGTGATTTCACTAGCTGTGGTTGCTGACACATCATTGGTTAAAAATAGAAAACAGTAGAGGGCCTAGAAATCTGCCCTGCGGTACACCACACTTTATATCAGATCAAACTTTCCACATGCGCCAAATACAACAGTGTAGACTTTACCGTGAAATGCTTACTTACAAGCCCTAAACCAACAGTACAGTCTATATGGGGGATACAATCTTCCCTGCTCTGCAGATTCTGTTGTGAGGAGGCAGAGTCATTAGATCATTTATTTTGGTATTGTCCATATGTAGCTCCTTTTTGGTCACAGGTCCAGGAATGGCTGAAGAATTGCAACATTTGCCTAGAACTAACACTACAGATGGCAATACTGGGTGATTTGAAAAGCCATAGTCAATCAATCAATAATATAATAATTATTTTAGCAAAAATGTTTATTTTTAATTTACAATCTGTAGAAGCTATGACAGTAGGAAGGTTAAATTCTTTTGTGAAGCATCACAGCACAGTTGAAAAATATGTGGCAAGTAGAAATCCGAAATGGATGATGTTGAGAGACAGATGGAGGTGTTGAGTGGAGCTGAAGGGTGGGACTAATAACAAGATAAACAATGTAGGGCATAAGGGATCTGTAGAATGTATATAGGTTCTTTTGTGAAATAGCATAGTAACAAATAGAAATCATCAAACTGGATGGACATCAGAAATAGAGGAAGGACTAAGAACAAACAAGAGAGAACTATTGTAAAGTAGACTGTGTCTGTAGAGTGTGTATAAGATGTATGGATTGAAGGTAGAAGCAGAAGTGTTTATTAGTTTACTCCAATTGGGGGATCGGCGGAAGGGTTTGTGGGGAATAATAATAAAGGTATATTCTTTAAAAAAGTATGTATGTCTATATAGGTATGTATATATGTGTATATATGTGTATATATGCGTGTATGGATATATATATATTTATCCCCCAGAAATGGGGGATTGGAAATGGCACAGGGACTATGGTGGTCTGCTTTTAGGTATTACAGACTCAGTCAGGGAGAGGTTGAAAATGTCAGTGAAGACATTTGCCAGTTGGTCCGCGCATGCTTTGAGTACACGTCCTGGTAATCCGTCTGGCCCAGCGGCTTTGTGAATATTGACCTGTTCAAAGGTTTTGTTCACATCGGCTACACATCGGCTACTGCGTTATCACACAGTCATCCAGAACAGCTACTGCTCTCGTGCGTGCTTCAGTGTTGCTTGCCTCGAAGCGAGCATAAAAGTGGTTTACATGTTTAACATTTTCATTAAAGAAAACCTTCTGTGTTCTATTAGGTAGCCACGATATGGCTATAGGTTGAAAACCTTCTGTGTTCTATTAGGTAGCCACGATATGGCTATAGGTTGAAAACCTTCTGTGTTCTATTAGGTAGCCACAATATGGCTATAGGTTGAAAACCTTCTGTGTTCTATTAGGTAGCCACGATATGGCTATAGGTTGAAAACCTTCTGTGTTCTATTAGGTAGCCACGATATGGCTATAGGTTGAAAACCTTCTGTGTTGTATTAGGTAGCCCTGTATGATATGGCTATAGGTTGAAAACCTTCTGTGTTCTATTAGGTAGCCCTGTATGATATGGCTGTAGGTTGAAAACCTTCTGTGTTCTATTAGGTAGCCACGATATGGCTATAGGTTGAAAACCTTCTGTGTTCTATTAGGTAGCCACGATATGGCTATAGGTTGAAAACCTTCTGTGTTCTATTAGGTAGCCACGATATGGCTATAGGTTGAAAACCTTCTGTGTTCTATTAGGTAGCCCTGTATCCACGATATGGCTATAGGTTGAAAACCTTCTGTGTTCTATTGGGTAGCCCTGTAGCCACGATAAGGCTATAGGTTGAAAACCTTCTGTGTTCTATTAGGTAGACACGATATGGCTATAGGTTGAAAACGTTCTGTGTTCTATTAGGTAGCCCTGTATCCACGATATGGCTATAGGTTGAAAACCTTC
Organism: Oncorhynchus nerka; assembly: GCF_034236695.1. Classification (NCBI taxonomy): domain Eukaryota; kingdom Metazoa; phylum Chordata; class Actinopteri; order Salmoniformes; family Salmonidae; genus Oncorhynchus; species Oncorhynchus nerka. Next base: position 47,403,192 of record NC_088424.1, on the reverse strand, counting down.
TGTGTTCTATTTGGTAGCCCTGTATCCACGATATGGCTATAGGTTGAAAACCTTCTGTGTTCTATTAGGTAGCCACGATATGGCTATAGGTTGAAAACCTTCAGTGTTCTATTAGGTAGCCCTGTATCCACGATATGGCTATAGGTTGAAAACCTTCTGTGTTCTATTAGGTATCCACGATATGGCTATAGGTTGAAAACCTTCTGTGTTCTATTAGGTAGCCACGACATGGCTATAGGTTGAAAACCTTCTGTGTTCTATTAGGTATCCACGATATGGCTATCGGTTGAAAACCTTCTGTGTTCTATTAGGTAGCCACGATATGGCTATAGGTTGAAAACCTTCTGTGTTCTATTAGGTAGCCACGATATGGCTATAGGTTGAAAACCTTCTGTGTTCTATTTGGTAGCCACGATATGGCTGTAGGTTGAAAACCTTCTGTGTTCTATTGGGTATCCCTGTATCCACGATATGGCTATAGGTTGAAAACCTTCTGTGTTCTATTAGGTAGCCACGATATGGCTATAGGTTGAAAACCTTCTGTGTTCTATTGGGTAGCCCTGTATCCACGATATGGCTATAGGTTGAAAACCTTCTGTGTTCTATTAGGTAGCCACGATATGACTATAGGTTGAAAACCTTCTGTGTTCTATTAGGTAGCCACGATATGGCTATAGGTTGAAAACCTTCTGTGTTCTATTAGGTATCCACGATATGGCTATCGGTTGAAAACCTTCTGTGTTCTATTAGGTAGCCACGATATGGCTATAGGTTGAAAACCTTCTGTGTTCTATTTGGTAGCCACGATATGGCTATAGGTTGAAAACCTTCTGTGTTCTATTAGGTAGCCACGATATGGCTATAGGTTGAAAACCTTCTGTGTTCTATTAGGTAGCCACGATATGGCTATAGGTTGAAAACCTTCTGTGTTCTATTAGGTTACGATATGACTATAGGTTGAAAACCTTCTGTGTTCTATTAGGTAGCCACGATATGGCTATAGGTTGAAAACCTTCTGTGTTCTATTAGGTAGCCACGATATGGCTATAGGTTGAAAACCTTCTGTGTTCTATTAGGTAGCCACGATATGGCTATAGGTTGAAAACCTGTGTTCTATTGTGTTGGCTAGGTTGAAAACCTTCTGTGTAGCCACGATATGGCTATAGGTTGAAAACCTTCTGTGTTCTATTATGGTAGCCCTGTATCCACGATATGGCTAGGTTGAAAACCTTCTGTGTTCTAGGTTGAAAACCTTCTGTGTTCTATTAGGTATCCACGATATGGCTATAGGTTGAAAACCTTCTGTGTTCTATTAGGTAGCCACGATATGGCGATATGGCTATAGGTTGAAAACCTTCTGTGTTCTATTAGGTATCCACGATATGGCTATAGGTTGAAAACCTTCTGTGTTCTATTAGGTAGCCACGATATGGCTATAGGTTGAAAACCTTCTGTGTTCTATTAGGTAGCCACGATATGGCTATAGGTTGAAAACCTTCTGTGTTCTATTAGGTAGCCACGATATGGCTATAGGTTGAAAACCTTCTGTGTTCTATTAGGTAGCCACGATATGGCTATAGGTTGAAAACCTTCTGTGTTCTATTAGGTAGCCACGATATGGCTATAGGTTGAAAAGCCGTAACACATCTGTTTTTTTCAACAACTGGTTATAGTCAACAACATCAAAGGTTGCACTTAAATCTAAAAGTACAGCTCTTTCAACCAATAATGTAATAACTTAGCAAAATCACATACCACCACCCACTGCCAATCACAGCACAAACAAACTAATGCAAATCATACAGGAGTACTCATACAGAGACACCCACAAGCACACATTGAAATGTACACACATGTACAGTAATACACACACACACTTTATTTGATTATTATTATTAATCAAGTTATTATTATATTGTGGTTATTACGTTATCATGGCGGCAGGGTAGCCTAGTGGTTAGAGCGTTGGACTAGTAACCGGAAGGTTGCAAGTTCAAACCCCCGAGCAGACAAGGTACAAATCTGTCGTTTTGCCCCTGAACAGGCAGTTAACTCACTGTTCCTAGGCCGTCATTGAAAATAAGAATTTGTTATTAACTGACTTGCCTAATTTAAAAAAAAATGTCAGTAGCAACTTTTTTGATGAATAACAACAACTTCATCCGTATTAAAGCAAATCAATGTCTTTATGTGTTATTTCCCTTGTCTTTATTAGAATAGTCCCAAAAGTACAAAACCCATCAATCTGGCACTCCAGGCAGGTTCAAGCAAACGCTCAAAGTAATTCAACGATTACAAATCTGCATTGGGCACAAAGGGCAATTGTTGTCATTTTAACATGTTGAGTAACCTTGCCTTGAAACACGAAGACTGGCATTAGTTCCACAAGCAGTCGGGCTTCAGCTCAGCAAAGATGATTAAAGTATTGTGCCGCGCTGAACCCAGTCAGTAACACCAGCAACCTTCCAGCTCCATCCAACCAGATAGTTCTACTATACAAATCACTGTAATGAAAACAGGACATTTTTTGTTTTGAAGATTCCATTTAATGTGGTATGAACATAGAGAATGATAGAGGCCTCGAAGTGAACAAATAGGCCTTTTTAGCATGGGCAGAACCATTGAGGACCATTCAACTGGGTGGGGGTGGGGGTGGGTTCCTATGGGTTGCAGCCTCAAAGGAACTGCCCATGCTGTCACAGACACTATAATGGCACAGATATAAAGATGAGTCTTCTATCTATCTCTATGCGTATAAAGGTTATGATTAATGATACTGGAACAATGGCGAAGCGTTTATGAATGATTTCACAGAGGTGTTATTAATAATAGAAATGGGAAGGAGGGTGCAACACTCCCTGAAAAAAATCTGAATTAAAATTTAAATATATATTTTACCCAAAGTAGTACAATGGCCCTTACTAGTATTAGCAGACCGATATAGCCATTTGTATTCAGCATCTCAGCTTTGGCAAAAAGAAAAGTAGTTTTATATAATTAACAGTATCAATAGTTGGAATCGTAAGCGTTGTTGCCTCCTTCGTCTTTCTATGTGATTGTCATTCTAATGGAATCCAGACAGAACAAAACCCTGTCCTCAAACTATTATATCAAAAGGTCTAAAGTTAATTAAGGGCAAAGACAAAATATACACATCAAATGTAATATGATGTGGGTTCGATTCCAATGGGGGGACTAGTACGGAAATGCATGCACTCACTACTGCTCTGGATAAGAGTATCTGCTAACGGACTCACTACTGCTCTGGATAAGAGTATCTGCTAACGGACTCACTACTGCTCTGGATAAGAGTATCTGCTAACGGACTCACTACTGTAAATTGCTCTGGATAAGAGTATCTGCTAACTGACTCACTACTGTAAATTGCTCTGGATAAGAGTATCTGCTAACTGACTCACTACTGTAAATTGCTCTGGATAAGAGTATCTGCTAACTGACTCACTACTGTAAATTGCTCTGGATAAGAGTATCTGCTAACTGACTCATTACTGTAAATTGCTCTGGATAAGAGTATCTGCTAACTGACTCATTACTGTAAATTGCTCTGGATAAGAGTATCTGCTAACTGACTCACTACTGTAAATTGCTCTGGATAAGAGTATCTGCTAACTGACTCACTACTGTAAGTTGCTCTGGATAAGAGTATTAATAGACCATTTGTAGAAATAAGTTGTATTTCAAGAGAAACATACCAAGCACGTGTTATTATAAGTATTAACAGATTATCAGATTGTTAATATCAGACTCCAGTTACAGATGCTGATAAAACATTCAAATACATTTAATTACATTTTTTTTCACAAAAGTAGTGCACTTGGCCTTGGCTAGTCCTGGGCCTTGACTAGTCCTGGGGCTTGACTAGTCCTGGGGCTTGACCAGTCCTGGGCCTTGACTAGTCCTGGGGCTTGACTAGTCCTGGGGCTTGACTAGTCCTGGGCCTTGACTAGTCCTGGGGCTTGACCAGTCCTTGGCCTTGACTAGTCCTGGGCCTTGACTAGTCCTGGGGCTTGACTAGTCCTGGGCCTTGACTAGTCCTGGGGCTTGACCAGTCCTGGGGCTTGACCAGTCCTGGGGCTTGGCTAGTCCTGGGCCTTGACTAGTCCTGGGCCTTGACTAGTCCTGGGCCTTGACTAGTCCTGGGGCTTGACTAGTCCTGGGGCTTGACTAGTCCTGGGGCTTGGCTAGTCCTGGGGCTTGGCTAGTCCTGGGGCTTGGCTAGTCCTGGGTCTTGACTAGGCCTGGGCCTTGACTAGTCCTGGGGCTTGACTAGTCCTGGGGCTTGACCAGTCCTGGGGCTTGACCAGTCCGGGGGCTTGACTAGTCCTGGGGCTTGGCTAGTCCTGGGGCTTGGCTAGTCCTGGGGCTTGGCTAGTCCTGGGTCTTGACTAGGCCTGGGCCTTGACTAGTCCTGGGGCTTGACTAGTCCTGGGGCTTGTACCACCTTTGGGAGGGTGGTACATAGTGATAATAAAAGCATTAGTGAACCAGTAATTATAACAAATACAAATACACAGATCGGCAGAATAAACCTGGCAAATAGAATCTAGGTATCATGATGACATGTAGGACAATTGAGAAATGTTTGATGCATTTAGTTACTTCCTATTGTACGGTAAATAATACAACAATAGATGCTTGGGGGTGTGACAAATAGACATCTGGATGGATAAATTGCAATTGAATGTAGGAAAATATACATATACATAAGCATTCGAAATATATCCTACAAAAAAAGGTCTGAATGAGAAATCATAATTTAGACGTCGAACATTAATTACAACGCATCCATCAATCCAAAACATCTCTCGTTGTGAGAGCATTTTAGGGAGGTTACTGCATCTAATAGATGTGATCTGTTCCAGGCCCATAAAGAACAAAGAGGACGGTGGGCCATGTTTGGCTTCTTAGCAGTAGTGTTTTGCCAAGGCATATTCAATATTGCCAGTGCGGATCTCTGTTTAATGTTCAGATATTTTTAGACTAAGCAGCCTGCAAAAAATTAGGTGATTGGCGAGAGCGAAATCTGTGTGAGTGCCAGTTGTGACATGGACTGTCGGACTACCCCCCCAATCTAGTGCTTCCAATGTACTAATGTAAGGGAAAAAAGGGGTTTTGTCTTCATTTTGAACACAAATGGCCTCCTAATCTCCAACGACAAGGTTTGCGTAATTTGGGGCTGTTTTGCCCATTGCTGTGCCTTTTGGTTTATCGGTAGACTTTATCATCATACATGAAATAATTATTTGTAAATACCATGTTCAAGAGCTCCAACAGAAAATCATTGGGGGATTCAGAATTGTGACTGTGACTTTAAGAATTTGGCAATCGATTGTAGGCCTTCAGTATGGGGAATGCAGGTGTACAGACTGGCCACGTCTAGCGTAACGAGTAGTACATCTGAATTAAGTTGACAGTCATTTAAGCAGTTGTGTGTTTTAAAAACCATATATTTCAGGAAAGAAATCAATACATTCCGAAAGGGGCTCTGTAACGGATCCTTAGCCAATCATAATAAGTACGGATGGAGGCTGAGTAGGGTTCTCGCGCACTTTTGGAAGGGAATAACTGACTGCGGTGACTGAATAGGTAACCTTTTTCGGAACTTGTGTTCACACTTAATGATCCCGTTTTGGTCAGATGCATGCTGTAACAAGCTATTGATTTCTGATTTTATAAAGGCAATTTTGGCCACTTTGCAAAAGTCCAAAGGAACAAGACAGATTCAGATGTTTTTCAATTTCAGAATGGAAATAGCTCACAACCATTGCAACTATTGACCCCCACATTTCTCCGCAGGTTTTAGGACAATGTGTTAATTCTCCTGGAGTTCTGTTAGTGCTTGTCTTTTGGCTGGAGGAAGATCGTGATATTGGGGTCCCTGGTCATTTTTGAAAATAGTTTCCAATTTCTTTTCAATCAGTCTGCCAAACGTGGTGACAACTGAGCTTTTATGGGTGGGGACAAACGATGAGGGTTTTGAAAAAGAGCGAAGGGGTGGGAAGGGGCCGCTGGATTGGGTGAGGGGGAGTGACCGCTGGATTGGGTGAGGGGGGCAGGGAGGACCTGCTGAAAGGCAGTAGGGGATTGCTCCTGAAAAGTGATGTAGGTTTAAGCACCCTGCTCTAATACTTACGCTTAAGCATAGCAGGGTAAGACAGTCTTGTGGCCTGCAGGAGACCTAGGTTAGACACCAATCTGTCCCATTGGTGCTGTGGCCTGGATAGGTATCATGAAGGAGGTGAAATGGGTGCTGGAGCATAACCAAGGTGACTCTGTAAACGCAGTGTTTTTATTTATTTGTTTATTTTTTACCCCGTTTTCTCCCCAATTTCGTGGCATCCAATTGGTAGTTACAGTCTTGTCTCATCGCTGCAACTCCCATATGGACTCGGGAGAGGTGAAGGTCGAGAGCCATGCGTCCTCCGAAACACAACCCAACCAAGCCGCACTGCTTCCTGACACATTGCCCACTTAACCCGGAAGCCAGCCGCCCCAATATGTCAGAGGAAACACTGTGCACTGCACCCGGCCCGCCACAGGAGTCGCTAGTTTGCGATGGGACAAGGACACCCCTGCCAGCCAAACCCTTCCCTAACCCGGACGACGCTGGGCCAATTGTGCATTGCCCCTTGGGTCTCCCGGTTACGACTGGCTGCAACAAGAGCCTGGACTTCAACCCAGAAACTCTAGTGGCACTGTAAGTCGCTCTGGATAAGAGCGTCTGCTAAATGACTTAAATGTAAATGTAAATGTAAATGGCACAGCTAGCACTGTGATACAGTGCCTTAGACCACCGCACCACTTAGGAGGCCCTCTGTCAACTATGTTTGAGGATATATTTGAGGCTATACATTTGTTTGTAGTATGGAGTAAAACAATCTTATACTATGAAGGGGTAAGACCAAGCACTGTAAGCATATGAAGCATTAATTAACTAGTAAACAATAACATTCAGAATCAGAGTATCCTTTATTCCCAAAGGACGTTTACATATACCTCGAATTAGACTTGGTGAAATGGTGAATACAATAAACATTTAATATACAGACAGAATATATCGACAAAGAATTTACGATTCCACTATAAACAGCAAAAAAAACATAATACATGCTTATACATACATGCATTCATTGAGATGAACAATGAACTGCAGCTACCTGAGGACATTTGGTGACGTTCTGAGAACATTCTAAGAACGTTGCATTGTGGTCCCAAGGGAAGTTCTCTGGTGGGCCTTTGTCTAATTTCCTGTAAATTCCCTGGATGTCACAGAGGACCATGTCAGGACTTTTTTTATAGAACATTCAAAGGACTTTGTGAATTTTGTCAACAATAACTATGACAAAAACACTTGACAACAACCTATTTTCCCTAAAACTATGATGATAATGAGACGACGGTGTCCTGGAAAAAAACGATAACTATTAGAAATGACTTTTCATTTTAGTCGACGGAAATGTGAGGAGACAAAAATTCCATGTGAGACTAACAGACATTTGACATGAAGTTCCTTTTCATCGGCTTCATCCCATCGTTAGTATGCTTGCAGAATATTTAATCCAATCCTGTCACCGGCAGAATTGACATCTTTCAGCTGCACGATCTGACTGAGCTGATCTGACCGTCTTCCCCCTCACATCAGTCACTCGTCAATCCTTTGAACTGATGTGAAGCCACTTGTGATTGGTAGTGGGTGGCATGTGCATCAAATTAAGCTAAGTAGTACATAATATCATTTATTTGAGTATATTATTACATGATTGGTCCATGAAGTTGTTACTCAACGGTTAATGTAATAACCACTGGTTAAAGTGGTAAACGTAAATATAATAAATAATAAAATATTACATTTAGTGGTAAACGTTTACCGTTCAAAATGTCATCATGTTTACTGACAAGTTATTACATTTAACAGTTTTATTACATAAAATCTAAAAGTTATTACAAATCAAAAAGTTATTACATGTAGTGTTGTTACATGTAGTGTTGTTACATGCCCTTCTCTATAAGCATGCTAAAAGTGTGTTAATTTGTTTAAAAAGTAATAGCATTGTATCTGGTCAAACACAACTTTTCCAAAAAGTTTCTTAACCCTCCTATTATGTTGCACGTCAATTTGACCCAAATCCACTTTTGAGTTATCGAAAATACTAGTTAAACTCACTTTTTCTCCATGAAATTAAAACTTCTTGGTGACAGGAGGCAGTATTTTCACGTCCGGATGAAATTCATGCCCAAATTCAACTGCCAGCTACTCATCCCCAGAAGATAGGATATGCATATCATTAGTAGATTTGGATAGAAAACACTCTGAAGTTTCTAAAACTGTTTGAATCATGTCTGTGAGTAAAACAGAACTTACGTAGCAGGCGAAACCCAGAGGACAAACCATTCAGAATTATTTTTTTGGGGGTCACTCTCTTTTCAATGGAGTTTTCATTGGGAATCCAGATTTCTAAGGGACCTTCTTGCAGTTCCTACCGCCTCCACTGGATGTCACCAGTCTTTAGAAATTGGTTGAGGTTTTTCCTTTGTGTAATGAAGAAGTAGCCCTGTTCAAAACGAGGGTCACTTCAAGTGTACTGTTTGTTAGAGGTGCATGACCAGATAGGTAGCATTAGTTTGTTGTCTTCCTGTATTGAACACAGATCATCCCGTCTTAAATTTGTATTGATTATTTACTTTAAAAAAATACCTAAAGTTGTATTTTCAAAAGTAGTTTGAAATGTTTTGGAAAGGTTTACAGGTAACGTTTGAGATATTTTGTAGTCACGTTGTGCAAGTTGGAACCTGTGTTTTTCTGGATCAAACTCGCCAAATAAATGGACATTTTGGATAAATCGACGGAATTAATTTAACAAAAGGACCATTTGTGATGTTTATTGGACATATTGGAGTGCCAACAAAAGAAGCTCATCAAAGGTAAGACATGATTTATATTTTTATTTCTACGTTTTGTGTCGTGCCTGCAGGGTTGAAATGTCTTCTCTCTCTTTGTTTACAGAGGTGCTGTCCTCAGATAATAGCATCGTTTGCTTTCGCCGAAAAGCCTTTTTGAAATCTGACATGTTGGCTGGTTTTACAACACGTGTAGCTTTAATTTGGTATCTTACATGTGTGATTTCATGAAAGTTTGATTTTTATAGTAATTGATTTGAATTTGGCGCTCTGCATTTTCTCTGGCTTTTGGCCTGGTGGGACGCTAGCGTCCCACACATCCCAGAGAGGTTATTAAATGACCTTTTCTCATTTAGGGTCAAGAACCTAACATCAAAATGTGGGGTCGCTGATGTGTTGTCGAATGTCTGTGTAGATTTTGTATACAAACTTGATGTTGTGGGTCATTTTGACCCGGAGGATTTCATGTATATAGTGTCATGACGTTGGCCTGTGGGTAAGGTTTATGACCCCCCTCCATAAATACCTTTCTCCCTTCCCTCTCTCTCTGACTCTACTACTGAGGGACTCTTGAATAGCCTTTGTTAAACATAGAGAGTCTGGGAACATCAAATAAGTGGGGGGAAAGGAACCATATTTCGGTGATAGAACCAGTTGAAAATATGCGTCGGTACTTAATGAATATGATGTCAGTTCGGTTGTCATCTGAGACATTATGACTGATGACAGGATGACATAAACTGTATCTGGGAAATTCTACACATTCTAGTTACCAGATTCACATGGAATTGTTGTGCAATTTAAATGTTTGAATATGAAACTATTTGTGAAAATATTAAATGTAATTTTAGCTTCCAAATGAGAGAATTGGGTTTTCATAAGGTTAGAGCTCTGCTCAATCAGTGGCCCGCCTCTGTGAAGAGACATGGGTTATAAACTATGAAACACACCCTTCTCTCCCTCCACTATATAAGCCCTTGACGAAAATATAACTTTCTGTTCCGAGGACGATGGTCCATACGTTACAAGGACTAACTACAGAACTAAGCCAACATCAGCGTGAGCTTTGGTTGTGAATTCTATGAACTTTGAACTCTTATTCACTAAAGAAGTGAGACATCCTAGCCGTTGAGTTAGCAATAGTAGCTGTAAACGTGGGCTCGGAAAGGACGGACGACCTATTCCGTCTACCTCACAACAACATTACTACAAAGTATCCAGTTTACCACCAGAGACACTCTTCAAAGGACTAGGAAGATCTCTGTTGGGCAACACGGCCAGCATCTATGACCAACCTACCGAAGTGCAGCTCAGAGTAAATATTTATTGCATTTCCTTTTTCCAAATTGATGGTAATTTTAGAATGCACAAGATACTGTATTTACGATAGCAGAGCTTCTCCCTTTGTTCCTCAGTCTTCCCGCTCTTTCACTCAAACCCAACCCCCTTTCCTTTGGGTAACCAGCCGTCATGTCTGCTCCGTCCACCAGGGACCTTTTCTGTATGACATAATTTGCATTCTGTGTATATGTAATTCTGTGTGATTTGTTAGGTATTTAGGAAATAAATAATTAAACCCAATTTTGTATTGCTGATTCAACCTGGCAGCCAGGGTTCGTGAAGATAACCAAGAATTTACAACTTTCAGATGAGACTGAAATAAGGTGACGATTAATATTGACTGCTATTGATGTAAAATATTACTAGGTCTTTAAGAGTTTATTCGGAAGATAGCTCTATAAACACTCTTCCATGGTGCCCCGACTTTCTAGTTAATTACATTTACGTGATTAGCTCAATCAGGCAATATTAATTACAGAGAAATTATTTGATAAAATAGCATGTCATATCATAATGAAGCCTCATCACATATTCTGAACTGTGACAGTGAAATAGAAGAAGAGGTTTCAGAGATAGAGGACAATGCTGTTGATGCGAACCCTAACCCTTTTTCTTTGGTGAAGAGAATTCAGAGGAGTCGACCATACCAGAGAAGAGAGGACATGTAAGTCTAAAGATGGTAATATAGAATGTTCACTGTCACCACAACAACGTCAAGGGAGACTGTCAGCTTCCAATGTAATCAAAATGGTTCCAGGGCCTACAGGATTTGCTCTGCACCAACTCGACAAGACAGTAAAACCAGCACCACTTGTGTAGAATGCAATAAATACATCTGCAGAAAGCACAAAAAGTACATTGTGTTCAACGTGTGGAGAGAAAGACTGATGGGATCATTTTGACCAATAGGGTCAAATCACACCTACTGTAAGTGCTACTGGGAAATACAAGAAATTGTGAGAAGGAAATATGTTTAACAAATAGGTTTTAAATATATTTTTGAAATCAAATGTTCTTGTATTTCTTTCAAAATAAAGTTTAGTCTGTTTTTACTTGGTCTTGAGTGTGTTTAAACTGTGCGGGTCAATCTGACCATAATGGACGTAAGGGTGCTTTACCATTCTTGGGTAGCGGAATGACTTTGGCTTCCCTCCAGGTCTAAGGACAAACATTTTCTTTTTACAGAGTTATTTAAAATATTTGACAAATTGGAGTGGCGATATAGTCCTCTACCATCCTCATTCTCATTAATGATGGACAGCAATACAAAATGACTTTATTTTTCATTATTTTGTCATTATTAAGGTATGTTATGCATGAATATGATGGCTCACAGCTTGTTGTTGGCATTTCCTGACTACGCTTGACTACATTGCCAATTAAATAGTTATTAAAGTAATTAGCAACATCAAAAGCTTTTGTGATAAATGAGCCATCTGATTCAATGTAAGATGGAATTGAATTAGTGTTTCTGCCCATAAGTGTAGGTGATAGCCTATTGGCTACAATCGGTCATGTCCAGACCTATAGTGACAGGGAGGGAGGAGCCGGGAAATCTAGCCAATCTTTAATGAGACTTTTAATTACATACTGTATAATGTATATAGGCTAAATGCCAGTCATGTTTGTTGAAAATAATGTAGGATCATTTATATTAACGTCTGATTCTGGGGCTCCCGAGTGGCGCAGTGATCTAAGGCACTGCATCTCAGTGCAAGGGGCGTCACTACAGTCCCTGGTTTGAATCCAGGCTGTATCACTGCAACATCACCAACTTTGCAGTCAACTTTTTGAAATGATTTAACCACAAATGTAATTGTTTAAAACCTGGTTGTTCTGTCTTACCGTGTTCAGCCCATTTGAATGTTCAGCCCATTTGAATGTTCTACCCATTTGAATGTTCAGCCCATTTGAATGTTCAGCCCATTTGAATGTTCAGCCCATTTGAATGTTCTGCCCATTTGAATGTTCTGCCCATTTGAATGTTCAGCCCATTTGAATGTTCTGCCCATTTGAATGTTCAGCCCATTTGAATGTTCAGCCCATTTGAATGTTCTGCCCATTTGAATGTTCAGCCCATTTGAATGTTCAGCCCATTTGAATGTTCTGCCCATTTGAATGTTCTACCCATTTGAATGTTCTGCCCATTTGAATGTTCTACCCATTTGAATGTTCTACCCATTTGAATGTTCTACCCATTTGAATGATTATTTTGTAGACTCTCTCATGTGCCATTGAAACCAGTATTTCTCTCATGTTCTCTACTTTCTTTTTGTTGTCCAGCAGCCAAAGACACAATCCTACTCATATTAACAACCCATCTAGTCATATTAACAACCCATCTAGTCATATTAACAACCCATATCAACAACCCATCTGACCCATCTAGTCATATTAACAACCCATCTGACCCATCTAGTCATATTAACAACCCATCTAGTCATATTAACAACCCATATTAACAACCCATCTAACCCATCTAGTCATATTAACAACCCATCTAGTCATATTAACAACAACCCATATAACCCATAATAACAACCCATCTAGTCATATTAACAACCCATCTAGTCATATTAACAACCCATCTGACCCATCTAGTCATATTAACAACCCATCTAGTCATATTAACAACCCATATTAACAACCTATCTGACCCATCTAGTCATATTAACAACCCATCTAGTCATATTAACAACCCATATTAACAACCCATCTGACCCATCTAGTCATATTAACAACCCATCTAGTCATATTAACAACCCATATTAACAACCCATATTAACAACCCATATTAACAACCCATCTAGTCATATTAACAACCCATCTGGTCATATTAACAACCCATATAGTCATATTAACAACCCATATTAACAACCCATATTAACAACCCATATTAACAACCCATCTGGTCATATTAACAACCCATATTAACAACCCATCTGACCCATCCAGTCATATTAACAACCCATCTAGTCATGTTAACAACCCATATTAACAACCCATCTAACCCATCTAGTCATATTAACAACCCATCTAGTCATATTAACAACAACCCATATAACCCATAATAACAACCCATCTAGTCATATTAACAACCCATCTAGTCATATTAACAACCCATAATAACAACCCATCTAACCCATCTAGTCATTGTTACGCACGCCTCTATGAAGAGGGAACGCAACACCCTGCTACAATTAAACTCTCCGTGAAGTGAAAAAGGTATGGACTGTAGGTGCGAGTAAGAATGACAACAAGCAGAATGTGGTACCGTTTACAAGGACTTCATTCCTTTACACGGTAATATGGGGAAAAGGGGCTGGACGGAACCAAAGCAAAGAAAGTAAATCTCAAAGCCCCCTCTCCTATCTTACCTGCCTACCCACTACTTACCTAATTTAGCACCACCTGGTGCCCTAACCAAAATACAGGGGGTGGTCCGCCCAGGTCTTACCTAGTGTGCCTAGACAGTGAATATACTACGGGTATATGTATGCCCTCGGGCCTCTTGCCTAAGCACTCCCTAGGTGCCTTCCCCTTCCCCCCTGGGAACAAATGAAACAGAATATTAAACAATTTCACAAACAAACTAAGAAACAAAGGACAAATAAGCTCTATCTGAGCAACAAACTCACAAAACATACCAACTCTCAGCAATGAACTCCCAGCAAAATCAACCTCTATCAAAATCTCTCTGCAATGACCTCCCAGAAAATCTCTAGCAAAATCTCTCTGCAATGACCTCCCAGCAAAATGTCTAGCAAATCTACCTCCAGCAAAATCTCTCTCTCCTGAACAGAACACTGGCTTTTATATAGCTTCTGAAGGAATGGGTAATTGGAGACAGCTGTGTCTTGACGAGGGGGCGGGGTCAGCTCTCCAATTAACCATGGAGTCGACCAATCAGCTGCTTGAGGGATTTCAGGAAGCCATTTCCTGAAATAAACACATGCAAATATACAAACTACAATAAATAAACTGGGGAACGTAACAGTCATATTAACAACAACCCATATTAACAACCCATCTAACCCATCTAGTCATATTAACAACAACCCATCTAACCCATCTAGTCAAATTAACAACAACCCATATTAACAACCCATCTAACCCATCTAGTCATATTAACAACAACCCATATTAACAACCCATCTAACCCATCTAGTCATATTAACAACAACCCATATTAACAACCCATCTAACCCATCTAGTCATATTAACAACAACCCATATTAACAACCCATCTAACCCATATCAACAACAAACCATATTAACAAACCATCTAGTCACATCTAGTCATATTAACAAACCATCTAGTCACATCTAGTCATATTAACAACCCATATTAACAACCCATCTAGTCACATCTAGTCATATTAACAAACCATTTAGTCACATCTAGTCATATTAACAAACCATCTAGTCACATCTAGTCATATTAACAACCCATATTAACAACCCATCTAGTCACATCTAGTCATATTAACAACCCATCTAGTCACATCTAGTCATATTAACAACCCATCTAGTCACATCTTGTCATATTAACAACCCATATTAACAAACCATATTAACAACCCATCTAGTCACATCTAGTCATATTAACAACCCATATTAACAACCCATATTAACAACCCATCTAGTCACATCTAGTCATATTAACAGCCCATCTAGTCACATCTAGTCATATTAGCAACCCATCTAGTCACATCTAGTCATATTAACAACCCATATAGTCACATCTAGTCATATTAACAACCCATATAGTCACATCTAGTCATATTAACAACCCGTATTAACAACCCATCTAGTCACATCTAGTCATATTAACAACCCGTATTAACAACCCATCTAGTCACATCTAGTCATATTAACAACCCATCTAGTCACATCTAGTCATATTAACAGCCCATATAGTCACATCTAGTCATATTAGCAACCCATCTAGTCACATCTAGTCATATTAACAACCCATATAGTCACATCTAGTCATATTAACAACCCGTATTAACAACCCATCTAGTCACATCTAGTCACATCTAGTCATATTAACAGCCCATCTAGTCACATCTAGTCATATTAGCAACCCATCTAGTCACATCTAGTCATATTAACAACCCATCTAGTCACATCTAGTCATATTAACAACCCGTATTAACAACCCATCTAGTCACATCTAGTCATATTAACAACCCATCTAGTCACATCTAGTCATATTAACAACCCATCTAGTCACATCTAGTCATATTAACAACCCGTATTAACAACCCATCTAGTCACATCTAGTCATATTAACAACCCATCTAGTCACATCTAGTCATACTAACAACCCATCTAGTCACATCTAGTCATATTAACAACTCATCTAGTCACATCTTGTCATATTAACAACCCATATTAACAACCCATCTAGTCACATCTAGTCATATTAACAACCCATATTAACAACCCATCTAGTCATATTAACAACCCATATTAACAACCCATCTAGTCACATCTAGTCATATTAACAACCCATATAGTCACATCTAGTCATATTAACAACCCATATTAACAACCCATCTAGTCACATCTAGTCATATTAACAACCCATATAGTCACATCTAGTCATATTAACAACCCATATTAACAACCCATATTAACAACCCATATTAACAACCCATCTAGTCACATCTAGTCATATTAACAACCCATATAGTCACATCTAGTCATATTAACAACCCATATTAACAACCCATATTAACAACCCATATTAACAACCCATATTAACAACCCATGCTAGTTTTTGCATCTTTAGATCTTCCCTCATTCTACACTTCTAAAGGATATTTTAATCTCTGTCATATGAAACCGTTTGCCTTTGCAGCACGCTTTGGAGAACTGCTAATAACATTAGTGTTCGTCACTCATCTTGTTGGCTGACTGAAAGTAAATGTGGACAGTTCTAACATTTTCGATATACGCCACTGAAATTCGATAAGAAGGACACGGACCGTTGCGTTACCGATGTGTCCGTCTTCACTTGTAGTCTACTTCAGAGCTGCACTTCCTGTGAGAAGGACCCTGATCATGTGACCCATTGGCTAATAAGAGTTGAGATATCTGAGAGGTGTGATTGAGAGGTGCTTCTGCGCAGAGCGATTGGCAGCAGGGAGAATTGTAATTATTATATTCAGCCAATGGCCACTTTGGCCGCAAGGCAGGGATTGTTTTTAAGGAGGCATTATGGCCATCGATGCCGGCGTGAAAAGTTTGAGGCCTGGAGAGGAGATGAAAATAAAACTAGTGAGTTATAGAATATGATGTTGTAGGACATCTGAGCTGACTGAAAACCGGACATTCAACTCGCTCACAGTTTATATCGTTTCCACGGTATGTCTTTATGTTAGGTGATGACACTTTGAAACTAAGTTGCAAACTACTGTCTTATGAAACACATTCCCAACCCTGGTTCGTTATCATTATGACTAATTATTATTATTTATTATTTAATTATTATTATTATCAATGATTCTATTCGTATTATTAATTAATATTAATTATTATTATTAATTATTATTATTGTTATTATTTAATTATTCTTATTATTAATTATTCGATTCTTATTATTTATTCTTATTAATTATTATTGTTAATTATTATTATTATTAATTGTTCTATTCTTATGATTTATTATTATGAATTCGTATTGTTAATTATTAATTATTATTAATTAGTATTGTTAATTATTATTATTATTATTATTGTTATTATTATTATTATTAATTGTTCTATTCTTATGATTTATTAGTATTAATTAGTATTGTTAATTATGAATTATTATGAATTATT
This sequence comes from Oncorhynchus nerka, assembly GCF_034236695.1. Taxonomy (NCBI): domain Eukaryota; kingdom Metazoa; phylum Chordata; class Actinopteri; order Salmoniformes; family Salmonidae; genus Oncorhynchus; species Oncorhynchus nerka. The sequence continues at coordinate 47,386,098 of NC_088424.1, read as the reverse complement.
ATTATTATTATTATTATTATTATTATTATTATTATTATTATTATTATTATTATTATTATTATTATTATTGTTATTATTATTATTATTATTATTATTATTATTATCATTATTATTATCATTATTATTATTATTATTGTTATTATTATTATTATTATTATTATTATTATTATTATTATTATTGTTATTATTATTATTATTATTATTATTATTATTATTATTATTGTTATTATTATTATTATTATTATTATTATTATTATTATTATTGTTATTATTATTATTATTATTATTATTATTATTGTTATTATTATTATTATTATTATTATTATTATCATTATTATTATCATTATTATTATTATTATTGTTATTATTATTATTATTATTATCATTATTATTATTATTATTATTATTATTATTATTATTATTATTATTATTATTATTATTATTATTATTGTTATTATTATTATTATTATTAGTATTGTTAATTATGAATTATTATGAATTATTATTATTATTATTATTATTATTATTATTGTTATTATTATTATTATTATTATTATTGTTGTTACTATTATTAACCCTGGTTGTTATCTTGGCCTAGCTGATTTGACAGACAAAGAGCCTCCTGAGATCCAGCAATTCATTTTTGTCCTCTCTAGTGGATGTCTGTTCTTTGGTCTGTATCTCTGAGGCCATACAAGCCCCTGTATTACGTCCTCTTGTGTCACGCTCGTTGACGGAAGAATTAGACCAAGGTGCAGCATGGTAAGCGTACATCTTACTTTATTTGATGAACACCAAAAAACAACAAACGATAAACAAAACGTAACGTTCTGCAGGCTATACAGTAACTATACAAATCAAGATCCCACAAACTCAGGTGGAAAAAAGGCTGCCTAAGTATGATCCCCAATCAGAGACAGCGATAGACAGCTGCCTCTGTTTGGGAACCATACCCGGCCAACAAAGAAATAGAACACATAGATTGCCCACCCACCCTAGTCACACCCTGACCTAACCAAAATAGAGAATAAAAAGGATCTCTAAGGTCAAGGGCGTGACATCTTGTCCCTTTTGAGAGGACGTTCTGGGCTTTTCAATGACATCACATGTGTTGTGACCATGAAAACTTTATCTAAATGGTTCTTCAAAAAAAATGTCTGCCAATAACAAATGTGCACATTTGATGGACAATTTAGTGTATGTAATAATTATCATTTTGTCTCTAGTAAGGAACATAGTTGTCAGGGCTGTGTAATAATTTTTCACATTAAGTAGGAGCTTGTCAAGAAATGTCCTCTGTATTGGACACCCTTATGCCGCAACTATGATTTAATCCTACTGTACCCATTGACTGTACCCATTGACTGTCCCCATTGACTGTACCCATTGACTGCACCCATTGACTGTACCCATTGACTGCACCCATTGACTGTACCCATTGACTGTACCCATTGACTGCACCCATTGACTGTACCCATTGACTGTCCCCATTGACTGTACCCATTGACTGCACCCATTGACTGCACCCATTGACTGTACCCATTGACTGTACCCATTGACTGCACCCATTGACTGTACCCATTGACTGTACCCATTGACTGCACCCATTGACTGTACCCATTGACTGTACCCATTGACTGTTCCCATTGACTGTACCCATTGACTGCACCCATTGACTGTACCCATTGACTGTACCCATTGACTGTACCCATTGACTGCACCCATTGACTGCACCCATTGACTGTACCCATTGACTGTACCCATTGACTGTTCCCATTGACTGTACCCATTGACTGTTCCCATTGACTGTACCCATTGACTGTTCCCATTGACTGTACCCATTGACTGGTATGTAAATTGTTTCATATTTAAGTCCTAATGACCACTACAGAGGACAATTTGCACTTATAATCAAATTTAAATAACAATATTATTGTAACTTTAGTTTTTGTTAACATATATATATTTTAAACAGTAATGTTATATAAAAAACAAATGTTAAAAAGGAGGATATCAGCTACCCCCAAGCTATAATAGCTAGCTAGCTGCTGTCAGCTAAACATCAGGTCAGAGCAGGTTTTACAAGTCATCAACTTCCAAACTTCTTCCCGTAGCAAAGCTAGCTTAGCTTACCTTACTTTCACAATTCACTAGTGGTCTGGTCTATTGTGATTGGATGGCAAAGACACACCCACATCAAACCACGCCCCCCAACACAACTCTTGTTTGACTTCAGTTATGGCCTTTCTTTAAGCAATATGAAAGATGAGGCCAAATCAAGAAGTTCAGACCCTCTTTAAGATTCAACCAATAAATTGTTGTGGAAACTAAACACCCCATTTGTACTGCAAAACTAAAAGAACAGCTGTGTAAATAAAGCTGTAAGGCTGCTTGTCTCAGAGAATGAACCTCCATCTATTCAGGGTCATTACAAAGATATCTCTAATTTAATTCCTTTGGACTAGTAACCGAAAGGTTGCAAGATCGAATCCCTGAGCTGACAAGGTACAAATCTGTCGTTCTGCCCCCTGAACAAGACAGTTAACCCACTGTTCCTAGGCCGTCATTGAAAATAAGAATTTGTTCTTAATAACTGACTTGCCTAGTTAAAAAAAGGTACATTTAAAAAAATATGTATTTTGTGGTGTTAGTAGCCTAGTGTTTAGAGTGTTGGGCCAGTAACCAAAAGGTAGCTGGATTGAATCCCCGAGCTGACAAGGTAAAAATCTGTCATTCTCCACATGAACAAGGCAGTTAACCCACTGTTCCCTGGTAGGCTGTTAATGTAAATAAGAATTTGTTCTTTACTGACTAGTTAAATAAAGGTTAAAATAAAAATACACTGCATTTGGAAGAGGCAGACAAGTAAACTGCAGTTGGCCCAGAACAGAGCAGCACGGCTGGCCCTTAAACGTACACAGAGAGCGAACATCAATGACATGCATGTCAATCTCTCCTGGCTCAAAGTAGAGGAGAGATTGACTGCATCACCTACTTGTCTTTGTGAGATGTATTGACATGTTGAAGGCACCCAGTATTCAGACCCCTTGACTTTTTCCACATTTTGTTACATTTAATCCACTTATTCTAAAGTGGATTAAATAGTTTTACCCCCTCGTCAGTCCAAACACAATACACCATAATGAAAAAACTAAAACAGGACTTTAGAAATATCACATTTACATAAGTATTCAGACCCTTTACTCAGTACTTTGTCGAAGCACCTTTGGCAGCCATTACAGCCTCCAGTCTTCTTGGGTATGATGCTAAAAGCTTGGCACACATTTATTTAAGGAGTTTCTCCCATTCTTCTCTGCAGATCCTCTCAAGCTCTGTCAGGTTGGATGGGGAGCGTCACTGGACAGCTATTTTCAGGACTCTCCAGAGATGTTCGATTGGGTTCAAGTCCGGGCTCTGGCTGGGACACTCAAGGACATTCAGAGACCTGTTTCGAAGCCACTCCTGCATTCGCTTGGCTGTGTGCTTAGGGTCGTTGTTGGAAGGTGAACCGTCGCCCCAGTCTGAGGTCCTGAGCGCTCTGGAGCAGGTTTTCATCAAGTATCTCTCTGTACTTTGCTCAGTTCATCTTTCCCTCAATCCTGACTAGTCTCCCAGTCCCTGCCGCTGATGCTGCCACCACCATGCATCACCGTGGGGATGGTGCCAGGTTTCCTCCAGACGTGATGCTTGGCATTCAGGCCAAAGAGTTCAATCTTGGTTTCATCAGACCAGAGAATCTTGTTTCTCATGGTCAGAGTCTTTAGGTGCCTTTTGGCAAACTCCAAGCTGTCTGTCATGTGCCTTACTGAGGAGTGGCTTCCGTCTGGCAACTCTACCATAAAGGCCTGATTGGTGGAGTGCTGCTGAGATGGTTGTCCTTCTGGAGGGTTCTCCTATCTCAACAGACAAACTCTGGAGTTCTGTTAGTGACCATCGGGTTATTGGTCACCTCCCTGACCTAGGTTGAGGTCTTACAGCCCTATACTCTGTCATTGACTGTAATGTAGCATGGCCTTGTTTTAGTCATCTTTCATAGATACCTGCCGAGTGTGTGTGTGTATGCTTGTGTATGCTCCCTCCCTCCCTCCCTCCCTCCCTCCCTCCCTCCCTCCCTCCCTCCCTCCCTCCCTCCCTCCCTGCCTGCCTGCCTGCCTGCCTGCCTGCCTGCCTGCCTGCCTGCCTGCCTGCCTCCCTGCCTGCCTGCCTGGGTGCCTGCCTCCCTTGCCGGCCTGCCTGCCTGCCTGCCTCCCCCTCCCTGCCTGCCTGCCTGCCAGCTCACAACCCACAAGCCTTTGTTGCTCCCCAAACACACATATCTCCCTTCACAAGTCCCCAAACACTGACAACACATGATTCCCATAGATGAAACGCATCATGAAACACAATCGAACAACTTCAGTATAATTGAGACAAACTCGTTCAGTCACGGCTCATTTACTATAATGAACAAACTGAGCTGTTCAAAATGTAGTCCTTGGCACCACAGTCAGTGTCTCTCAGATACAAAGCCGCTGTGGATATAATATCACTGTTCTAATTAGTGTTGATTCACTTTGGTGTAAACAGACTGAGGGAAATCTAAACTAAGGATTTGAATGAGCCTAATTGTGAGGCCATGATCATTTCCTAAAATAAAGAGAGAAGTGTTTGGAGTTATGACGTCTGAAGAGTCCGTATTGTTCTGGAACTGCCTGTGTACTTACTGTCATAAACATCTGCAAACTGAAATATAGAAGAAATACTGTTTTTATGACTTTCACATCCTCCAACATGTCCTTTTCACCATTTGGTTATTTAATTCATGTTATGACTGTGATCATTCCAAAGATCCCATTCCCCTCCCTCCCATTGAGATTGGCTTGACTCCAGACGCTGCCCATCCCTTTGTCTGTATCCCATTTGAACAGGTGTTATGTTTGGCTGTGTGTGGAAACAACAGACTCTTCACCAGCTGAGATGACAGTAGAGCGGTGTGGTGTCGGCCATGATAGCTGATCTGAATCAGACGTGCTTGTTCAGTGTCTGCCAGTCAGTCCTGTCGGAAGGATGGGCCAGGAGATCTGGGACCCCTCGTGTTAGTTTATGTGTGTGTGTGTGTGTGTGTGTGTGTGTGTGTGTGTGTGTGTGTGTGTGTGTGTGTGTGTGTGTGTGTGTGTGTGTGTGTGTGTGTGTCTGTGTGTGTGTGTGGTGTTAGATGTCCAGGAGTTCAGATTGTGTGTAAATAGCCATAGACCTGCAGTCCTGGCTGACTGGCTAGCTGGGTGGCTGACTGGCTGGCTGGCTGGATGACTGGGTGGGTGGGTGGCTGGCTGGCTGACTGGCTAGCTGGTTGGCTGGCTGGCTGGCTGACTGAGTGGCTGACTGGCTGGCTGACTAGATCACTGGATGGTTGGCTGGCTGGCTGACTGGCAGGCTGTCTAACTGGATGGCTGACTGGCTGACACTGACTGGGTGGCTGACTGGCTGACAGGGTGGCTGACTAGCTGGCTGGATGACTGGGTGGCTGACTGGCTGGCTGACTTGATCACTGGCTGACTGGCTAGCTGGCTGGCTGGCTGACTGGCAGGCTGTCTAACTGGCTGACTGGATGGGTGGATGGGTGGCTAGGTGGCTGGATAACTGGATGGCTGACTGGCTGGCTGGATGACTGGATGGCTGACTGGCTGGCTGAGTAGATCACTGGCTGGCTGGCTGGCTGGCTGACTGGCTTCAGAGCTTACAGGCCTGACCCTGTAGAGCGAGACGGGATGAGAGGGGGACCAGATGGGGACATGAATACTGCATAGGCCCTCAGCCTCCACCCTTCCTCTGTGTGTGTGTGTGTGTGTGTGTGTGTGTGTGTGTGTGTGTGTGTTGTGTGTGTGAGCCCCCTTCATTCTCCAAGCCACCCTCCTTCACATTACCTTGCGTGCAGCACATTACCTCAACTAACGCCTCCCATAATTGATGTGGTGGAAGGAATGGCCATCAAGGAGCTTTCTGCAGAGTGACATCTCACAAGGTCAGAGAGGGAGTCTGTCGAGTTGACATACTTCTGGCACTGCACGGTCTGACTGAGACTTGCTTTTGAAGCCTTTTGGAGTGCACTAAGGAAAGGGGCTCCATTTGGGACACAGGGTACCTCTCAAACTGGGGCAGAATGTTTCATTATAATGCATTATGGGTGTGGCCAACAGTTTACTCGGAACTGGGAAAATATCACTGTAATACAAAGTCTATAAATTGTTAAAGTCTATATTTCATGTATGAGTGTTTGTCAAAGAGTCTGGCTGGCATACTTCTGGGCACTGCAGAGTCGAGTTCACCCTCAATAGGATAGAACGTGTGATTGTGATCAGCTCTGATTGTAAATGTATTACTTTACTGAGCCATCACTGGTGAATGTTGGCATGCAGTAGGCCTACAGATCTGGAATCTTCATTTGAGCCAGTTTGTTACAGCAGGAAAATAATCCTGTAGCAACAGGAAATGTGAATTATTATGTTATGAAAGTTCTCGTGCAACAGAGTGATCAAATTAAGATCCTACATCTGTCTTAGCTAGCATATTTGGTTCCTTGGAAGTTGTGGGAAACGTATGTTTTCGATTTCACATTGGCTGAGAAATCGAAAACCAGAGTAAAACCAGAGGAAAACGTTCTCAGAACCTCCCTGGAACCAGAGTTAAACGTTCTCAGAACCTCCCTGGAACCAGAGTTAAACGTTCTCAGAACCTCCCTGGAACCAGAGTTAAACGTTCTCAGAACCTCCCTGGAACCAGAGTTAAACGTTCTCAGAACCTCCCTGGAACCAGAGTTAAACGTTCTCAGAACCTCCCTGGAACCAGAGTTAAATGTTCTCAGAACCTCCCTGCAACCAGAGTTAAACGTTCTCAGAACCTCCCTGGAACCAGAGTTAAACGTTCTCAGAACCTCCCTGGAACCAGAGTTCAGAACCTCCCTGGAACCAGAGTTAAACGTTCTCAGAACCTCCCTGGAACCAGAGTTAAACGTTGGAACCAGAGTTAAACATTCTCAGAACCTCCCTGCAACCAGAGTTAAACGTTCTCAGAACCTCCTTGGAACCAGAGTTAAACGTTCTCAGAACCTTCCTGGAACCAGAGTTAAACATTCTCAGAACCTCACTGCAACCAGAGTTAAACGTTCTCAGAACCTCCCTGGAACCAGAGTTAAACGTTCTCAGAACCTCCCTGGAACCAGAGTTAAACATTCTCAGAACCTTCCTGGAACCAGAGTTAAACATTCTCAGAACCTCCCTGGAACCAGAGTTAAACGTTCTCAGAACCTCCCTGGAACCAGAGTTAAACGTTCTCAGAACCTCCCTGGAACCAGAGTTAAACGTTCTCAGAACCTCCCTGGAACCAGAGTTAAACGTTCTCAGAACCTCCCTGGAACCAGAGTTAAACATTCTCAGAACCTCCCTGGAACCAGAGTTAAACGTTCTCAGAACCTCCCTGGAACCAGAGTTAAACATTCTCAGAACCTCCTTGGAACCAGAGTTAAACGTTCTCAGAACCTCCCTGGAACCAGAGTTAAACGTTCTCAGAACCTCCCTGGAACCAGAGTTAAACATCAGAACCTCCCTGGAACCAGAGTTAAACATTCTCAGAACCTCCTTGGAACCAGAGTTAAACATTCTCAGAACCTCCTTGGAACCAGAGTTAAACGTTCTCAGAACCTCCTTGGAACCAGAGTTAAACGTTCTCAGAACCTCCTTGGAACCAGAGTTAAATAAACGTTCTCAGAACCTCCTTGGAACCAGAGTTAAACGTTCTCAGAACCTCCTTGGAACCAGAGTTAAACGTTCTCAGAACCTCCCTGGAACCAGAGTTAAACGTTCTCAGAACCTCCCTGGAACCAGAGTTAAACATTCTCAGAACCTCCCTGGAACCAGAGTTAAACGTTCTCAGAACCTCCCTGGAACCAGAGTTAAACATTCTCACCAGAGTTAAACGTTCTCAGAACCTCCTGGAACCAGAGTTAAACGTTCTCAGAACCTCCCTGGAACCAGAGTTAAACGTTCTCAGAACCTCCCTGGAACCAGAGTTAAACGTTCTCAGAACCTCCCTGGAACCAGAGTTAAACGTTCTCAGAACCTCCCTGGAACCAGAGTTAAACGTTCTCAGAACCTCCCTGGAACCAGAGTTAAACGTTCTCAGAACCTCCCTGGAACCAGAGTTAAACGTTCTCAGAACCTCCCTGGAACCAGAGTTAAACGTTCTCAGAACCTCCCTGGAACCAGAGTTAAACGTTTCTCAGAACCTCCCTGGAACCAGAGTTAAACGTTCTCAGAACCTCCCTGGAACCAGAGTTAAACGTTCTCAGAACCTCCCTGGAACCAGAGTTAAACGTTCTCAGAACCTCCCTGGAACCAGAGTTAAACGTTCTCAGAACCTCCCTGGAACCAGAGTTAAACGTTCTCAGAACCTCCCTGGAACCAGAGTTAAACGTTCTCAGAACCTCCCTGGAACCAGAGTTAAACGTTCTTACTCTGGTCCCTTTAAAGGTTTCCTGGGAGGTTTTATTAACGATCTGAGAATGGAAATTCTAGGTCATAGCATATGGAATTGTTTTGGAATTGTTTTAGGATGGTTATAGCATGGATCATTTAGCGATTTTGTCTTTTGGGATCCCTTTAGGTGTTGCCCAAAACTAAATAAAAAGTATACAAAAATATAAAATTAGGCCTTTACTGTTCAAAAATAAATCATAATGATGAATGTGTTGTAGTGTCTGTACTATATCTAGGAGATAAAACAAAGCTTGGGAAATATCATCATTTTGGGGGGAGGCGACACAGTGTTGCTGCTTTTTGTTGTTACTTTGTGGCTATGACTAAAGCAATCCACTATGTCGCAGTGGATTGAGATGCAGCCCATGCAAATAAACTGATATCCCTATAAACTAGGTTATGTCCCAGTTCATTCACAGTGTTGTGTTTCTCCCAGTTCATTCACAGTGTTGTGTTTCTCCCACTTCATTCACAGTGTTGTGTTGTGTTTCTCCCATTTCATTCCCAGTGTTGTGTTGTGTTTCTCCCATTTCATTCACAGTGTTGTGTTGTGTTGTGTTGTGTTTATGTCCCACTTCATTCCCAGTGTTGTGTTGTGTTTCTCCCACTTCATTCACAGTGTTGTGTTGTGTTTCTCCCATTTCATTCCCAGTGTTGTGTTGTGTTTCTCCCACCTCATTCCCAGTGTTACTGTTTGTACTACCCAGTGCAGCAGGAAAGCCCCCCAGAAAAATTTCCATTATGAATGAACCCCTAGAGCAACACACACAGAAATAGCAAGGAGAACATAGACTTTTAAAAGCCAAGGCCAATATTATTTTATACAAGAATTCTGTCTAAAATATCGAACAGACATTGACCACGTTAATAACATAGACTATAAGTAAAAGGAATGTCTGTGGAGAAACCTTTATGCATAAGCTATACGGTCATTACAGGCGATGGTGTTCATACTGTCATTACAGGAGATGGTGTTCATACGGTCATTACAGGCGATGGTGTTCATACTGTCATTACAGGAGATGGTGTTCATACGGTCATTACAGGAGATGGTGTTCATACGGTCATTACAGGAGATGGTGTTCATACGGTCATTACAGGAGATGGTGTTCATACGGTCATTACAGGAGATGGTGTTCATACGGTCATTACAGGAGATGGTGTTCATACGGTCATTACAGGAGATGGTGTTCATACGGTCATTACAGGAGATGGTGTTCATACGGTCATTACAGGAGATGGTGTTCATACGGTCATTACAGGAGATGGTGTTCATACGGTCATTACAGGAGATGGTGTTCATACGGTCATTACAGGAGATGGTGTTCATACGGTCATTACAGGAGATGGTGTTCATACGGTCATTACAGGAGATGGTGTTCATACGGTCATTACAGGAGATAGTGTTCATACGGTGATTACAGGAGATGGTGTTCATACGGTCATTACAGGAGATAGTGTTCATACGGTCATTACAGGAGATGGTGTTCATACGGTGATTACAGGAGATGGTGCGGCAGGGTAGCCTAGTGGTTAGAGCATTGGACTAGTAACCGCAAGGTTGCAAGTTCAAACCCCCGAGCTGACAAGGTACAAATCTGTCGTTCTGCCCCTGAACAGGCAGTTAACCCACTGTTCCTAGGCCGTCATTGAAAATAAGAATTTGTTCTTAACTGACTTGCCTGGTTAAATAAAGGTAAAATTAAACAATTAAAAAATTACAGGAGATGGTGTTCATATGGTCATTACAGGAGATGGTGTTCATACGGTCATTACAGGAGATGGTGTTCATACGGTCATTACAGGAGATGGTGTTCATACGGTCATTACAGGAGATGGTGTTCATACGGTCATTACAGGAGATGGTGTTCATACGGTCATTACAGGAGATGGTGTTCATACGGTCATTACAGGAGATGGTGTTCATACAGGAGATGGTGTCATTACAGGAGATGGTGTTCATACGGTCATTACAGGAGATGGTGTTCATACGGTCATTACAGGAGATGGTGTTACGGTCATTACAGGAGATGGTGTTCACGGTCATTACAGGAGATGGTGTACGGTCATTACAGGAGATGGTGTTCATACGGTCATTACAGGAGATGGTGTACGGTCATTACAGGAGATGGTCATACATTACAGGAGATGGTGTTCATACGGTCATTACAGGAGATGGTGTTCATACGGTCATTACAGGAGATGGTGTTCATACGGTCATTACAGGAGATGGTGTTCATATGGTCATTACAGGAGATGGTGTTCATACGGTCATTACAGGAGATGGTGTTCATACGGTCATTACAGGAGATGGTGTTCATACGGTCATTACAGGAGATGGTGTTCATACGGTCATTACAGGAGATGGTGTTCATACGGTCATTACAGGAGATGGTGTTCATACGGTCATTACAGGAGATGGTGTTCATACGGTCATTACAGGAGATGGTGTTCATACGGTCATTACAGGAGATGGTGTTCATACGGTCATTACAGGAGATGGTGTTCATACGGTCATTACAGGAGATGGTGTTCATACGGTCATTACAGGAGATGGTGTTCATACGGTCATTACAGGAGATGGTGTTCATACGGTCATTACAGGAGATGGTGTTCATACGGTCATTACAGGAGATGATGTTAATACTGTTACAGAAACGAATGACCGACTTTGCCGATAGAGCTCCACTACACTAGAGCTCCACTACAGTAGGGCTCCACTAGAGCTCCACTACAGTAGGGCTCCACTAGAGCTCCACTACACTAGGGCTCCACTACACTAGAGCTCCACTACAGTAGGGCTCCACTAGAGCTCCACTACACTAGGGCTCCACTACACTAGGGCTCCACTACACTAGAGCTCCACTACAGTAGGGCTCCACTAGAGCTCCACTACACTAGGGCTCCACTACACTAGGGCTCCACTACACTAGAGCTCCACTACAGTAGGGCTCCACTACATCTGTGCCCAGTGGGAAGGGAGGTAACCCTGATATGGTGTCCCTGTGTTATGAGTTCATGTAGAAGGGTGTCCCTGTGTTATGAGTTCATATAGAAGGGTGTCCCTGTGTTATGAGTTCATATAGAAGGGTGTCCCTGTGTTATGAGTTAATATAGAAGGGTGTCCCTGTGTTATGAGTTAATATAGAAGGGTGTCCCTGTGTTATGAGTTACTATAGAAGGGTGTCCCTGTGTTATGAGTTAATATAGAAGGGTGTCCCTGTGTTATGAGTTAATATAGAAGAGTGTCCCTGTGTTATGAGTTAATATAGAAGGGTGTCCCTGTGTTATGAGTTAATATAGAAAGGTGTCCCTGTGTTATGAGTTAATATAGAAAGGTGTCCCTGTGTTATGAGTTAATATAGAAGGGCGTCCCTGTGTTATGAGTTAATATAGAAGGGCGTCCCTGTGTTATGAGTTAATATAGAAAGGTGTCCCTGTGTTATGAGTTAATATAGAAGAGTGTCCCTGTGTTATGAGTTAATATAGAAGAGTGTCCCTGTGTTATGAGTTAATATAGAAGGGTGTCCCTGTGTTATGAGTTAATATAGAAAGGTGTCCCTGTGTTATGAGTTAATATAGAAGGGTGTCCCTGTGTTATGAGTTAATATAGAAGGGTGTTCCTGTGTTATGAGTTAATATAGAAGGGTGTCCCTGTGTTATGAGTAAATATAGAAGGGTGTCCCTGTGTTATGAGTAAATATAAAAGGGTGTCCCTGTGTGTGTGTGTGTGTGTGTGTGTGTGTGTGTGTGTGTGTGTGTGTGTGTGTGTGTGTGTGTGTGTGTGTGTGTGTGTGTGTACGTGTGTACGTGTGTTGGGTGCTAGTCTTCCACCGCCACGGGGCTGTCAGGGAGATGGATTTTAGTCTGGGGCTGATTGACGTGTCGATGACAGCTGCCCGTCAACCTAGCGGTTGTCAGGTCAACACGCTGACAGGAAACTGACAACCACATTTTCCCGATGAGCTAAAGTGCTGTATCCCACAACCCCACCTTTTAGAGGAGAGGTATCTCTGTACGTTAGCTCATCTCTCTTTCCCTCTGTTCTTCCTTTATCCATCTATATCTGTCTCTTTCCCTCCATCTCCCTCGCTGGTCATTTCCTGCCTCTCTCCTGTCATCTGATTACAGAGCAGTTGACCTGTCTGCGGTACAGATCCAGTCTGTGAGGTGAGAGCAAATGACTGCTTGACACTTCTCCACCATCTTCTTCTTCTTGTTATGAATGACAGGTTTATGGGACCAACTATCCACAGGCAGTGATGGATAGTTGTGACAAAGGCCGAGGGGACTCTGAGGGGACTCTGAGGGGACTCTGAGGGGACTCTTAGGAGATTCTGAGGGGACTCTTAGGAGACTCTGAGGGGACTCTGAGGGGACTCTGAGGGGACTCTGATGGGACTCTGAGGGGACTCTGATGGGACTCTGAGGGGACTGAGGGGACTCTGAGGGGACTCTGAGGGGACTCGGGCAAACAGTTAATAACGAACGATAAATAAACAAAAACTAAATCTAACACAAAACCTATTAAATGACCTGAGAAAGCACACATATTTAACCAATCCGTATGAATTTACCTGAGAAATCACACATCTTTAGCCAAATCTTCATTTCCTTTGTGTTCAGGTGTAGGAGTAGCATTGGAGCCAAATTGGTGTTCAACAGCGAGATAGATGGTCTCTACTGTAGTAAACCACTAGTGTTCAACAGGGAGATAGATGGTCTCTACTGTAGTAAACCACTAGTGTTCAACAGGGAGATAGATGGTCTCTACTGTAGTAAACCACTAGTGTTCAACATGGAGATAGATGGTCTCTACTGTAGTAAACCACTAGTGTTCAACATGGAGATAGATGGTCTCTACTGTAGTAAACCACTAGTGTTCAACATGGAGATAGATGGTCTCTACTGTAGTAAACCACTAGTGTTCAACATGGAGATAGATGGTCTCTACTGTAGTAAACCACTAGTGTTCAACAGGGAGATAGATGATCTCTACTGTAGTAAACCACTAGTGTTCAACAGGGAGATAGATGGTCTCTACTGTATATATTTATTTAATTGCTTAGGGATTTCAAGGTAAGACCGGCACTGTAACTATTTCCACTATATCCTATTTGTTATTACTGTTGTGGGTAAAATCCATCCTCACCATGGGAAAGATAGCCTGTTCCCAGGTCTGTTTACCAAACTCTTAATAGGGGCTGATTTGTTCTAACTGATGTCTAGCTTAATAAAAAGTACACAGGTTTCCCAGACAAAGGTAAAGCCTAGTCCTGGACTAAATAGCAAGTTCAATGGAGATTCACCCTTGACAGTGCTTTTGAATTCCAAGGACTACAGTGTGCTTAATCTGTTTCTGTGAAACCGCTACCTATAACATCCAATGTCACACCTGGCTATCAGATTGCACAATGAGCAACCCTCCCAACTAAGAACCCCCCCCCCCCCCCCCCCACTTACCCTGTTCTGTTCCTGCTCTGATTTAATGAGATTTAACAACATGATTCTCCCTTCCCTAGACTCAAATCTGATTAGGAATATGCCACCCTGAACAGTCAGCGAACACCGAGAGAACATGTTTGAGCTTTCTCTCTCCTCCTCTCTCTGTCTGTCTTCCTGGAAAATGAATTCACTTCAGTCAGTATAATGAGAGACCGTATGTGGTCCATATGTCAGCAGGGGGAACCAGACAGGGGAGCGAGAGGAGAGAGAGAGAGGGGTGGGGGGAGAGAGGAGAGAGAGAGAGGGATGGGGGAGAGAGAGAGAGGGGTGGGTGGAGAGAGGAGAGAGATGGGTGGGGGGAGAGAGGAGAGAGAGAGGGGTGGGGGGAGAGAGAGGGGTGGGTGGAGAGAGGAGAGAGAGAGAGAGGGGTGAGGGGAGAGAGGAGAGAGAGAGAGAGGGGTGGGGGGAGAGAGGAGAAAGAGAGAGGGGTGGGGGGAGAGAGGAGGGAGAGATGAGAGGGGTGGGGGGAGAGAGGAGAGAGAGAGGGGTGGGGGGAGAGAGGAGAGAGAGAGAGAGGGGTGGGGGGAGAGAGGAGAGAGAGGTAGGGGTGGGGGGGAGAGAGGAGAGAGAGGAGAGAGATAACTCCTATATCTACTGGGTGAAATTCCACAGTGTGCCATCACAGCAGCAAGAATTGTGACCTGTTGCCACAAGAAAAGGGCAACCAGTGAAGAACAAACACAATTGTAAATACAACCCATATTTATGCTTATTTATTTTCCCTCGTGTACCCTTAACCATTTGTACATCGTTGCAACACTGTATATATATGTAATATGACATTTGTAACGTCTTTATTGTTTTGAAACTTCTGTATGTGTAATGTTTACTGTTCATTTTTATTGTTTATTTCACTTTTGTATATTATCTACCTCACTTGCTTAGGCAATGTTAACACATGTTTCCCATGCCAAAAAAGCCCCTTGAATTGAATTAAGATAGTGGAGGGAGGAAGAGCGAGAGAGGGAGAGATAGGGGTGGGGGGAGAGAGGAGAGAGAAAAGATTAGGAGAGTCAGAGAAGAGAACTGAGAGGGGGAGAGAGAGAGAGAGAAAGAGATGAGGGAGGGGGAGAAGGGGTAGGCAAGGTAGGGGGTATGATTCTAATGCAGTGTTTTAATGAGAAGAAAGCATTACTCAGCCACACCTGGCCCTGCATGGCAATGTTCCAACTCTTCTGCCCTGCATGGCCCCCTTCCCTATGTGGTGCCCTACTTTTGACCAGAGCCCTATAGTCCCTGGTTAGAAGTAGTGCACTATAAAGTGAATAGTGTGTCATTTGGGAAGCATTTAACAGCCTGGTCTCATATACTAAATGTAATATAGTAAATGTAAATCCTGGATACCAGAAATATATAGTATGATTATGTTATATTTGGTATGGTTACATAAGACAGAAAACGTAGAAGTTGGTTGGGGTGGATGGGTAGTCGTATAACGCAGACGTTTAGCAACCCTAAGGTTGCGTGTTTGACTCTAATTATAGACAACTTTAGCAATTTAGCTAATTGGCAACTACTTACCACTTTTTAGCTACTTTGTAACTACTTAGCATGTTAGCTAACCCTTCCCTTAACCTTAACCCTAACCTTAAAAAACCCTTTAACCTAACTCCTAACCCTGACCTTAACCCTTTAACCTAACTCCCAAACCTAACATTAACCGTTTAACCTAACTCCTAACCCTAACTCCTAACCTTAACCTTAACCTTAACCATTAAACCTAACTGCTAACCCTAACCTTAACCCTTTAACCTAACTCCTAACCCTAACCTTAACCCTTTAATCTAACTCCTAACCTTAACCCTTCCCCTAACCCTAACCCCTAAGTGTGCTAACGTTAGCCACCTAGCTAACTTTGGTATTGGCCATCTAGCCACCTAACTAATGTTACCCACAACAAATTGGCATTCGTAACATATCATACGTTTTGCAAATTTGTAACATATTGTACATATCAAATGAAATGGATGATGGATATACCATACAACTATGCATACCATACGTATTATATCATACTATGTTACATTTCCTCCTGAGTCCAGGTTGAGCAATAAAGAAGCCTTTGGAGTAATGCGAAGGAGCAATCATGATTCAATTGTTGTATGATTGACAGATGTTCTCCTTTCTTGTGATTGCAGTTGATTTCTGTGGGACTCCTCCTCAGTAGTGGTCTGAAACGACACCTGTTTTGTTGCTGGACGCTCCTCTGCATGTCAGTAGTGGTCTGAAACGACACCTGCTTTATGTAATGACAGACTATTTTCTATTCTCACAAACGTCTAGAGATACAGCTGAAGTCGGAAGTTCACATACACTTAGGTTGGAGTCATTAAAACTCGCTTTTCAACCACTCCACAAATGTATTGTTAACAAACTATAGTTTTGGCAAGTTGGTTAGGACATCTAATTTGTGTATGACACAAGTCATTTTTCCAACAATTGTTTACAGACAGATTACTTCACTTATAATTCACTGTGTCACAATTCCAGTGGGTCAGAAGTTTACAAACACTACGTTGACTGTGCCTTTAAACAGCTTGGAACATTCCAGAAAATGATGTCATGGCTTTAGAAGCTTCTGATAGGCTAATTTACATAATTTGAGTCAACTGGAGGCGTCCCTGTGGATGTATTTCAAGGCCTACCTTCAAACTCAGTGCCTCTTTGCTTGACATCATGGGAAAATCAAAAGAAATCAGCCAAGACCTCAGTAAAAAATGTTTGACCTCCACAAGTCTGGTTCATCCTTGGGAGCAATTTCCAAACGCCTGAAGGTACCACGTTCATCTGTACAAACAATTTCCAATGCAAGTATAAACAACATAGACCACGTAGCCGTAACACCGCTCAGGAAGGAGACGCGTTCTGTCTCGTACTTTGGTGCGAAAAGCGAAAATCAATCCCAGAACAACAGCAAAGGACCTTGTGAAGATGCTGGGTGAAACGATATCCACAGTAAAACGAGTCCTATATCGACATAACCTGAAAGGCCGCTCAGCAAGGAAGAAGCCACTGCTCCAAAACCGCCATAACAAAGCCAGACTACGGTTTGCAACTGCACATGGAGACAAAGATTGTACTTTTTTGGAGAAATGTCCTCTGGTCTGATGAAACAAAAATAGAACTGTTTGGCCATAATGACCATCGTTATGTTTGGAGGAAAAAGGGGGAGGCTTGCAAGCCAAAGAAAAACATCCCAACCGTGAAGCACGGGGGTGGCAGCATCATGTTGTGGGGGTGCTTTGCTGCAGGAGGGTCTGGTGACTGGTGCACAAAATAGATGGCAAAATGAAGCAGGAAAATTATGTGGATATTTTGTTGCAACATCTCAAGACATCAGTCAGGAAGTTAAAACTTGGTCGCAAATGGTTCTTCCATATGAACAATGACCTCAAGCAAACTTCCAAAGTTGTGGCAAAATAAAGGACAAGAAAGTTGGGACATCTAGCCACTTTATATTTAACCTGGCAAGTCAATTAATAGCAAATTCTATTTACAATGACAGTCTACCCCGGCCAAACCCAGACAAAGCTGTGCCAATTGTGCACCGCCCTATAGGACTCCCAATTACAGTCAGATGTGATGCAGCCTGGATTCAAACCAGGGACTGCAGTGACGCCTCTTGCACTTAGACCACTGCTTAGACCACTGCTTAGACCACGGCTTAGACCACGGCTTAGACCACGGCTTAGACCACGATTTAGACCACTAGGGAGCTTTACTCTAGCCTCTCCTCTAGCCACTACCCTAGTCCTCTAGCCAGTATTCTAGTCCTCTAGCCACTACTCTAGTCCTCTAGCCAGTATTCTAGTCCTCTAGCCACTACTCTAGTCCTCTAGCCACTACTCTAGTCCTCTAGCCACTACTCTAGTCCTCTAGCCACTACTCTAGTCCTCTAGCCACTACTCTAGTCCTATAGCCACTACTCTAGCCTCTCATCTAGCCACTACTCTAGTCCTCTAGCCACTACTCTAGTCCTCTGTCATCTAGCCACTACTCTAGTCCTCTAGCCACTACTCTAGCCTCTCCTCTAGCCACTACCCTGGTCATCTAGCCACTACTCTAGTCCTCTAGCCACTACTCTAGTCCTCTGTCATCTAGCCACTACTCTAGTCCTCTGTCATCTAGCCACTACTCTAGTCCTCTAGCCACTACTCTAGTCCTCTAGCCACTACTCTAGTCCTCTAGCCACGACTCTAGTCCTCTAGTCACTAAACTAGTCCTCTAGCCACTACTCTAATCCTCTAGCCACTAATGTAGTCCTATAGCCACTATTCTAGTACTCAAGCCACTACTCTAGTCCTCTAGCCACTACTCTAGTCCTCTAGCCACTACTCTAGTCCTCTAGCCACTACTCTAATCCTCTAGCCACTAATGTAGTCCTATAGCCACTACTCTAGTCCTCTAGCCACTAATGTAGTCCTATAGCCACTATTCTAGTACTCAAGCCACTACTCTAGTCCTGTCCTCTAGCCACTACTCTAGTCCTCTAGCCACTACTCTAGTCCTCTAGTCACTAAACCAGTCCTCTAGCCACTACTCTAATCCTCTAGCCACTAATGTAGTCCTATAGCCACTATTCTAGTACTCAAGCCACTACTCTAGTCCTCTAGCCACTACTCTAGTCCTCTAGCCACTACTCTAGTCCTCTAGCCACGACTCTAGTCCTCTAGCCACTACTCTAGTCCTCTAGCCACTACTCTAGTCCTCTAGCCACTACTCTAGTCCTCTAGCCACTACTCTAGTCCTCTAGCCACGACTCTAGTCCTCTAGCCACGACTCTAGTCCTCTAGCCACTACTCTAGTCCTCTGTCATCTAGCCACAACTCTAGTCCTCTAGCCACTACTCTAGTCCTGTCATCTAGCCACTACTATAGTCCTCTGTCATCTAGCCACTACTTTAGTCCTCTGTCATCTAGCCACTACTTTAGTCCTCTGTCATCTAGCCACTACTTTAGTCCTCTGTCATCTAGCCACTACTCTAATCCTCTGTCATCTAGCCACTACTCTAGTCCTCTAGCCACTACTCTAGTCCTCAAGCCACTACTCTAGTCCTCAAGCCACTACTCTAGTCCTCTAGCCAGTACTCTAGTCCTCTAGCAACTACTCTAGTCCTCTAGCCACTACTCTAGTCCTCTGTCATCTACCCACTACTCTAGTCCTCTGTCATCTAGCCACTACTCTAGTCCTCTGTCATCTAGCCACTACTCTAGTCCTCTAGCCACTACTCTAGCCTCTCCTCTAGCCACTACCCTGGTCATCTAGCCACTACTCTAGTCCTCTAGCCACTACTCTAGTCCTCTGTCATCTAGCCACTACTCTAGTCCTCTGTCATCTAGCCACTACTCTAGTCCTCTAGCCACTACTCTAGTCCTCTAGCCACTACTCTAGTCCTCTAGCCACTACTCTAGTCCTCTAGCCACGACTCTAGTCCTCTAGTCACTAAACTAGTCCTCTAGCCACTACTCTAATCCTCTAGCCACTAATGTAGTCCTATAGCCACTATTCTAGTACTCAAGCCACTACTCTAGTCCTCTAGCCACTACTCTAGTCCTCTAGCCACTACTCTAGTCCTCTAGCCACTACTCTAATCCTCTAGCCACTAATGTAGTCCTATAGCCACTACTCTAGTCCTCTAGCCACTAATGTAGTCCTATAGCCACTATTCTAGTACTCAAGCCACTACTCTAGTCCTGTCCTCTAGCCACTACTCTAGTCCTCTAGCCACTACTCTAGTCCTCTAGTCACTAAACTAGTCCTCTAGCCACTACTCTAATCCTCTAGCCACTAATGTAGTCCTATAGCCACTATTCTAGTACTCAAGCCACTACTCTAGTCCTCTAGCCACTACTCTAGTCCTCTAGCCACTACTCTAGTCCTCTAGCCACGACTCTAGTCCTCTAGCCACTACTCTAGTCCTCTAGCCACTACTCTAGTCCTCTAGCCACGACTCTAGTCCTCTAGCCACGACTCTAGTCCTCTAGCCACTACTCTAGTCCTCTGTCATCTAGCCACAACTCTAGTCCTCTAGCCACTACTCTAGTCCTGTCATCTAGCCACTACTATAGTCCTCTGTCATCTAGCCACTACTTTAGTCCTCTGTCATCTAGCCACTACTTTAGTCCTCTGTCATCTAGCCACTACTCTAATCCTCTGTCATCTAGCCACTACTCTAGTCCTCTAGCCACTACTCTAGTCCTCAAGCCACTACTCTAGTCCTCAAGCCACTACTCTAGTCCTCTAGCCAGTACTCTAGTCCTCTAGCAACTACTCTAGTCCTCTAGCCACTACTCTAGTCCTCTGTCATCTACCCACTACTCTAGTCCTCTGTCATCTAGCCACTACTCTAGTCCTCTGTCATCTACCCACTACTCTAGTCCTC
This sequence comes from Oncorhynchus nerka, assembly GCF_034236695.1. Taxonomy (NCBI): domain Eukaryota; kingdom Metazoa; phylum Chordata; class Actinopteri; order Salmoniformes; family Salmonidae; genus Oncorhynchus; species Oncorhynchus nerka. Next base: position 47,365,701 of record NC_088424.1, on the reverse strand, counting down.
TAGTCCTCTAGCCACTACTCTAGTCCTCTAGCCACTACTCTAGTCCTCAAGCCACTACTCTAGTCCTCTAGCCACTACTCTAGTCCTCTAGCCAGTACTCTAGTCCTCTAGCAACTACTCTAGTCCTCTAGCCACTACTCTAGTCCTCTGTCATCTACCCACTACTCTAGTCCTCTGTCATCTAGCCACTACTCTAGTCCTCTGTCATCTACCCACTACTCTAGTCCTCTAGTCCTCTAGCCACTACTCTAGCCCTGTCCTCTAGCCACTACTCTAGTCCTGTAGCCACTACCCTAGTCCTCTAGACACTACTCTAGTCCTCTAGACACTACTCTAGTCCTCTAGACACTACTCTAGTCCTCTAGCCACTACTCTAGTCCTCTAGCCAGTATTCTAGTCCTCTAGCCACTACTCTAGTCACTACTCTAGTCCTGCTTTTACACTGTTGGAGTGACTATTACTTTATCTCTCTCTCCTAACCACCGTGCTCTGGGACTCTGACTGACTCATGCCTGGTGTTGATCTGTGACTTTATGACTCAGTCATTTTCAACACTATCTCTTTTTAGAATAGGGAGTGGCCACTGCTGTGACACCTAGCTACGGCACGGTCGGATGAACCGGTATTCTCTGTAAACTCAGTGAGGGGGGGGCATGGGACTCTGGACTGACTCACGTCTCTCATACCTGTACTCTGCTGTCCCAGAATAGGAAGACACTGAGCAACCCACTACTTTGGTTGCATCCCAAAATGGCACCCTATTCACTATACAGTGCACTTCTTCTAACCAAGGCAAGTAGGGCTATGGTCTAAAGTAGTGCAGTGTGTAGGTAACAGGGTGTCATTTGGGGGCGCAACTCTAATGCTCACTATGAAGCCCCAAATCAAATCAAATCAAATTGTATCGGTCATATACACACATGGTTATCAGTGTGGTGAAATTGCTTTGTGCTTCTAGTTCCAACAGTGCAGTAAAATCTAACAAGTAATCTAGCAATTTCCCATCTACCTAATACACACCAATCTATAGGGGTGAATGAGAATATGTACATATCAGTCCGCTCCAGTGTGGAGGGGAGTCATCATGTACTTACTATATGAAACCCCAAATCTGTCCGCTCCAGTGTGGTAGTCATCACCCCCATGTCTCTGTGAGTCATCACCGCTGAGCACTACCAACCTGTCTCTGTAGTAAAGGCCTTTGTTATCTCACAGCGATGGATAGTGCCAGTACTAGTAGAGAACAGATGGTCACAAAGTTATAATTTTAGTTGGGATCCTGTGTGAGTCAGTTGGTAGGTGCACAGCACTAGCAATGCCAAGGTTGTAAGTTCAATACCCGCAGGGATCACGTGTTTTTTTTTCTTTCGTTCACACGTTGGTAGGGGCCAACTGGATTGAATCATCGTGGTTTGACTTGCAGAGTGAGATCTACACACACGCAGAGCTCAAGGTCAATAAACCAGCATGCTACCATTTACCATAGTCAGACAGGCCTCAGAGCCTCTCATTCTCTCTTTCTTTCTTTCTTTCTCTTTCCTCTTCCCTCACCCCCTCTATTCCCCCCCCCCTCTCTCTGTCTTGCTCTAGCTCTATATTTGTGTGTGTGTGTTTGTAGCGTGTTGGGGCTTTTCATCCAGGATATGAATGGAAAATAAGCCTAGTAAATACGGTGCTCTTTTATGGAAATACTGTAAATACCTCAAAAAAAAATAAAAAAATAAAAAAAATAATAAAAAAATAAATAAAATAAAATAAATAAAATAAATAAAAATATTTTTTATTTTATTTGTCACATACACATGGTTAGCAGATGTTAATGCGAGTGTAGCGAAATGCTTGTGCTTCTAGTTCCGACAATGCAGTGATAACCAACAAGTAATCTAACTAACAATTCCAAAACTACTGTCTTATACACAGTGTAAGGGGATAAGGAATATGTACATAAGGATATATGAATGAGTGATGGTACAGAGCAGCATACAGTAGATGGTATCGAGTACAGTATATACATATGAGATGAGTATGTAGACAAAGTAAACAAAGTGGCATAGTTAAAGTGGCTAGTGACATAAGGATGCAGTCGATGATCTAGAGTACAGTATATACATATGCATATGAGATGAATAATGTAGGGTAAGTAACATTATCTAAGGTAGCATTGTTTAAAGTGGCTAGTCCGTGACCTGCTGGAGGATTGGTGGGTTTATATCAGAGCTTGATAACTGTCATACTGACATCAGTCAATCAACGTTATTGACTTCACCTGCACCCTATGTGCCGGTCTTCGGGACACCGATAGGCCCTATGCACATTTCACTGTCGCACAGGAGTGCAGGAGGCGTCACTACAGTCCCTGGTTTGAATCCAGGCTGTATCACATCCGACCGTGATTGAGAGTCCCATAGGGCTGTGCACAATTGGCTCAGCGTCGCCGGGGTAGGCCGTCATTGTAAATAAGAATTTGTTCTTAACTGACTTACCAGGTTAAATAAAATAAAAACTATGAAGGTGAGTGCCAAGTCAGTGACAGAGATTCACAGTCACATATCACATTAGATTTGTCACATGCTCCCTTAACCAAAGATGCAGAGTTTTTTTGTAAAGTAAGTAAGGACCTATAATAACAAGACTATATACAGGGGCTACCGATACCGAGTCAATGTGCGGGGGTTCTGGTTAGTTGAGGTAATTGAGGTAATATGTACATGTAGGTAGAGGTAAAGTGACTATGCATAGATAATAAACAGCAAGTAGAAACAGTGTAAAAAAAAGGGAGTCAATGCAAATAATCCTGGTAGTCATTTGATGAACTGTTTAGCTGTCTAATGGCTTGGGGCTTGCCAAGCGGTAGCAGAGAGAACAGTCTATGATTTGGGTGGCTGGAGTCTTTGACCATTTTTAGGGCCTTCCTCTGACACCGCCTGGTATAGAGGTCCTGGATGGCAGGAAGCTTGGCAGGAAGCTTGGCAGGAAGCTTGGCAGGAAGTTTGGCCCCACTGATATACTATGCACTACCTGTAGCGCCTTGCGGTCGGAGGCCAAGCAGTTGCCATACCAGGCGGTAACCTCTTGAAGGTGCAGCTGTAGAAGGTAGTCATGAAGAGGGCACGACAACGCCTATTCAGGGGGGATAGGCATTGTCGTGCCCTCTTCACGAGTGTCTTGGTGTGTTTGGACCATGATAGTTTGTTAGTGATGTGGACACCAAGGAACTTGAAGCTCTCGACCTGCTCCACTACAGCCTTGTCGATGTGAATGGGGGCGTGCTCTGCTCTCCTTTTCCTGTAGTCCACGTTCACCTCCTTTGTCTTGCTCACGTTGAGGGAGAGGTTGTTGTCCTGGCACCACACTGCCAGCTCTCTGACCTCCTCCCTGTAGGCTGTCTCGTCGTTGTCGGTGATCAGGCCTATCACTGTTGTGTCATCGGCAAACTTAATGATGGTGTTGGAGTCTAAACACCACCCTCTGCATGGCCACACATTCATGGATGAATAGGGAGTACAGGAGTGGACTAAGCATGCCTACCCTTACCACTGAAGGGTGACCCATCGGGAAGTCCAGGATCCAGTTGTAGTGGGTGGTGTTCAGTTCCAGGGTCCTTAGCTTAGTAATGAGTTTCGAGGGCACTATGGTGTTGAACGCTGAGCTGTAGTCAATGAACAACATTCTTACGTAGGTGTTCCTTTTGTCCAGGTGGGAGAGGGAAGTGTGGAGTGCAATAGAGATTGCATCATCTGTGGATCTGTTGGGGCAGTATGTGAAATGGAGTGGGTCTTGGGGTTCCGGGATGATGGTGTTGATGTGAGTCTTGACCAGCCTTTCAAAGCACTTCATGGCACAGACGTGAGTGCTACGGGGCTGTAGTCATTGAGTAAGTTTACCTTGGTGTTCTTGGCCAGAGGGACTGTGGTGGTCTGCTTGAAACATGTATGTTTTACAGGTCAGGGAACATGTCAGTGAAGACACTTGCCAGTTGGTTAGCGCATTCTCTAAATACGGGTCCTGATAATCCATCTGGCCCTGGTGCCTTGTGGATGTTGACATGTTTAAATGTCTGATTCACATCGGCTAAGCATAGCGTGATCACAAATTCATCCGGAACAGCTGGTACTCTCATGCATGATTCCGTGTTGGTTGCCTCAAGCGAGCATAGAAGGCATTTAGCTTGTCTGGTAGGCTCACGTCACTGGGAAGCTCACAGCTGGGTTTTCCTTTGAAATCCGTAATAGTTTGCAACCCCTGCCACATCCGACGAGCATCAGAGCCAGTGTAGTAGGATTCAATCTTAGTCTTGTATTGATGCTTTGCCTGTTTGATGGTTCGTTGGAGGGCATAGCGGGATTTCTTAGAAGCATCCGGATTAGTGTCCCGCTCCTTGAAAATGGCAGTTCTAGCTTTTAGCTCAGTGCTGATATTCCATGGCTTCTGGTTGGGATATGTACATATGGTCACTGTGTAGATGATGTTGTCAATGCACTTTTGATGAAGCCGGTGACTGATTTGGTGTACTCCTCAATGCCATGAATCCCAGAACATACATAGCATCCGCTTCATCTGACCACTTCCGTATTGAGCGTGTCACTGGTACTTCCTGCTTGAGTTTTGGCTTGTAAGCAGGAATCAGAAGAATATAATTATGGTTAGATTTGCCAAATGGAGGGCTAGCGAGAGCTTTGTCTCTGTGTGTGGAGTAAAGGTTTTCTAGAGTTTTTTTCCCTCTGGTTGCACATGTGACATACTTGTAGAAATGAGGTAAAATGGATTTAAGTTTTCTTGCATTACTTCTTAGGGCTGCAATCCCGTTAAGGGGATGATATGACAACAGCCAGTGAAAGTGCAGAGCGCCAAATTCAAAACAACAGAAATCTCAGAATGAAAATTCCTCAAACATCTTATACCGTTTTAAAGGTAATGTTGTTGTTAATCCCACCACAGTGTCCGATTTCAAATAGGCTTTACATCGAAAGCACCACAAACGATTATGTTAGGTAGCCACCAAGCCACAGAAAACACAGCCATTTTTCCAGCCAAAGAGAGGAGTCACAAAAAGAGATAAAATTAATCACTAATCTTTGATGATCTTCATCAGATGACACTCATAGGACTTCATGTTACACAATACTTGTATGTTTTGTTCATATTTGTTCATATTAATATAAAAACATCTGAGTTTACATTGGCGCGTTATGTTCACTAGTTCCAAAAATATTCAGTGATTTTGCATAGCCACATCGATTCAACAGAAATACTCATCATACATGTAGATGATAATACAAGTTATACACATGGAATTAAAAATATACCTCTCATTCAAATATACCTCTCATACCTCTCATTCAAGTTTCTAAAGACGGCTGACATCTAGTGGAAGCCCTAGTATGTGCAACTTCATCTATATCCCACTGTGAATTCAATAGGAGCTGGGTTGAAAATCGACCAACCTTCAGATTTCTCACTTCCTGTTTGGATTTCTTCTCAGGTTTTTTACTGCCATATGAGTTTTGTTATACTCACAGACATCATTCAAACAGTTTTAGAAATTTCAGAGTGTTTTCTATCCAATACTAATAATAATATGCATATATTAGCAACTGAGACTCAGGAGCAGGTCGTTTACTCTGGGCACCTTTCATCCAAGCTACCCAATGCTGCCCCTGCAGCCATAAGAAGTTTTAAAGTCCCCCGACCACATTGAGCGCTGCTTCTGGGTGCGCATTCTCTTGTTTGCTTATGGCCTTATACGTCTTATGGCTTGTTTGGTGTGGTCTGTTTGTGGTGGTAAATAGAAAGCTATGAGAAATATAGATGAAAACTCTCTTGGTAAATAGTGTGATCTACAGCTTATCATGAGGTACTCTCCCTCAGGCCAGCAAAACCGTGAGACCACCTTAATATTAGAGATCGTGGTCTACAGCTTATCATGAGGTACTCTACCTCAGGTGAGTAATACCTCGAGACCACCTTAATATTAAATAGTGTGGTCTACAGCTTATGATGAGGTACTCTACCTCAGGCGAGGTCTACAGCTTACTGTTATGTCCCCCAGTTTCTGTGTTGTGGTTTGTGTATTTGCATGCATGTATTTCAGGAAATGGCTTCCTGAAATTCCTCCCAAGCAGCTGATCGGTCGAGCTAGTCGACTCCATGGATAATTGAAGAGCTGACCCCGCCCCCTCGTCAGGACGCAGCTGTCTTCAATTAGATTCCTTCTGGAGCTATATACGCCAGTGTTCTGTGGCTCAGAGGAGAGATTGTGATATCCAGAGATGATTGCTGAGAAGGGAGGCTGATGGCTGAGGGTTATATCATGTTGGTTGTTGCTAACAGAGATGGTTATGGGCTGTGGTTGTTGCAGAGAGAGAGCTCTGATTTGATGTCCTGTCTTGGTTGTGGCTCAGAGACAGGTTTTGTAAAGTATTTTTGTAGCCGCAGATTTGAAGTATGTGTGTGCTAATAGAACTGTGTTTTTCATTCTTGAAATTGTTTATTACATTTGGATAATTCTGTTTCATTTGTTCCCAGGGGGGAAGGGGAAGGCACCTAGGGAGTGCTTAGGCAAGAGGCCTGCAGGCATACATAACCCGTAGTATTCACTGTCTAGGCACACTAGGTAAGACCTGGGTGGACCACCCCCTGTATTTTGGTTAGGGCACCAGGTGGTGCTAAATTAGCTAAGTAGTGGGTAGGCAGGTAAGGTAGGAGATGGGGCTTCTAGATTTACTTTCTTCTTTGGTTCCGTCCAGCCCCTTTTCCCCATATTACCGTGTAAAGGAATAAAGTCCTTGTAAACGGTACCACATTCTGCCTGTTGTCATCCTTACTCGCACCTACAGTCCCATTCCTCTTTCACTTCACGGGGAGTTGAGTTGTAGCAGGGTGTTGCGTTCCCTCTTCACAGAGAAGTATTACTTAAGTTGTTTATTTTATCATCACTGAGTAAGTATGAAGTATTCAATATTCAAAGACATATTCATATTCAGTACACATGTGTTTTGGTTGTTGTGCCAACAACTATGGTCACAGATCACGCCCTAATAGATTGATTGTGGATGTGGATGCTTGTACAACGCCAAGATAAATTATTAGTAACATTTGCATGTCAAAAAGTTCTGATTCATCATTTTTCAACTGAATAAATAGTGAAGAGACTCTGCATAAGGCATTATATATTTTTTTTTCTTGACCAATATTATGTATAAGTAATATGTAATACTACGCAACAAGAAGGTCTGATATCATTATTACTGAAACAGGATCCAAGTGGTATATATAAAGATCCCATCCATTAAAAAAAAATTGGAGGCGTCTTACACTTCAGTGTTGTGATGCAGAAATCCTAGTTGCCAAAAATGCAGGTCAAGGACTAGGAGCATACGGCAAACAATTCTGTGGTCTGATAAGACGAACATTGAACTCTTTGGCCTGAATGCAAAGCGCAATATCCGGAGGAAACCAGGCACAGCTCATCATCCGTCTAACACATTCCCTACTGTGAAGCATGGTGGTGGCAGCGTCATGCTATGGGGATGCTTTTCATCGGCAGAGACTGGTAAGGACAGAGGGAACAATGAATGGAGCCAAATATAGGCAAATCCTTGGTGAGAACCTGCTTCAGAGTGCAAACGACCTTAGACTGCGGCGAAGATTTACATTCCAACGGGACAATGACCCCAAGCATAAAGCCAAAGTAATGCTGGAATGGCTTTAGAGTAAGAATGTGAAAGTCCTTGAGTGGCCCAGCCAAAGTCCAGACTTGAATCCCATTGAACATCTGTGGAAAGACTTGAAGTTTTGAGGATATTGGAAATTTAATCAAAGCCTACTAGATGATAAATTGTTTAGAACTAGGACAGAAGAATTTACAACTGACTTTTTCAGACATAACATACTGTAGGTACAGCAGATCCCCTTATTGTATGGGGCACTTTTAAATGTGTCTTTAGAGGCCATGCAATTCAGTACTCATCTATAAAACAAGAGCAATTTAGATCAAGAGTCCACGTTAACAAAGGAAATTGAAGGACTAACAGTACAGTTAGATAGCAATAAAAACAGTACCATAAAGGCAGAGAATAAGTTAGAGGAAAAACAAAAATAAATGGAGGAACTTATTCAAGAAAGATCCAGTGTAATACTGTATATCATAAAAAGATTATAAAAATATCTCGAACTGGATGGAATATGGGTAAAAATGCACCAAATTATTTTTCAATATTCAAGATATAAATGCTTTTTAAATTATATGAACAAAAAATATTCAATTTTATTTGGAACGGCAAACCAGACAAAATTAAAAGGGCCTATTTATATAATGAATATGAATTTGGATGGCAGAAATGATTAAAAATTAAAGCATTAGACCTCTGACTAAAGGCAGCAGTCATAATAAAGTTATACTTCATTCCAAACTGGTTCTCTATTGGTAAGAATGTCTCATCCTATGTTCAGGAATGGCTTTTCCCCTTTATTCAAATTTCACCTGCGGTTGTTTGAAAAGGAAATAATCTCCAAAATATCGTTATTTTTTAAACAATCCTTAGAAGGTTGGTTGCAATTTCAGTTTAATCCACCTGAAAAGACAGAACAAATAATACAACAACTATTGTAGTTAAACTCAAATATACTAATATGATTAAAAAATATAAGACATTTTTTAAAAGGTATAATTTTTGTGAATGATATCATAAATAGGACTGGTGGAGTTATGTCACACATGCAGCTAACACAGACATATGGAAATGTCTGCTCTACCCAAAATTACAACCAAGGAACTTGTATTAAGTCCTGTAATAAAGAAGATAAATGGTGTGATAAATAAAAACATATTTAATTAAGGAACAAAAAACTGACTGCTTAGTTGGGAAGAGATTTTTGATGTACCATCCTTTGCACATGGTTTATGAATTGATACGGAGAACAACACCAGATTCAAAACTTTAATTTTTTCAATTTAAATTACTATATAAAATTCTTGCAACCAATAGAATGTTATATATATATATATATGGGGGATACAATCTTCCCAGCTCTGCAGATTCTGCTGTGAGGAGGCAGAGTCATTAGATCATTTATTTTGGTAGTGTCCATATGTAGCTCGTTTTTGGTCACAGGTCCAGGAATGGCTGAAGAATTGCAGCATTTGCCTAGAACTAACACTACAGATGGCAATACTGGGTGATTTGAAAAGCCATAGTCAATCAATCAATAATATAATAATTATTTTAGCAAAAACGTTTGTTTTTCATTTCCAATCTGTAGAAGCTATGAGAATAGAAAGGTTCAGTACTTTTGTGAAGCATCACAGCACAGTTGAAAAATATATGGCAAATAGAAACCCAAAATGGATGATGTTGAGAGATAGATGGGAGGGGTTGAATGGAGCTGAAGGGTGGGACTAATAACACGATAACCAATGTAAAACATACGGGGTCTGTAAAATGTATATAGGTTCAGAACTTCTGTGAAGTAGCACAGTTACAAATAGAATGGACACCAGAAATAGAGGAAGGACTAAAAATATATATATATATATAACTATTGTAAAATAGATTGTGTCTGTAAAATAGTGTATATGATGTATAAACTGAAAGTAGAAGCCTAAGTGTTTATTAGTTTACTCCAATTGGGGGAAGGGTGGTAGGGTTTGCGGCGAATAATAAAGGTATATTCTTTAAAAGGTATGTATATCTATATAGGTATGTGTATGTATATATATGTATTTGTATGCATACGTGTATGTATATTGATATATATATTTACCCCCCAAAATATGTGGGGGATTGGAAATGATGCAGACAATTACATTGATGGAAGCAACAATCTTTCTGCAACATTAAGCTGATCCACCCCTTAAAATAAAACATATAAAAATGTAATACTATATTGGGGGAAAAACTATATTAAAAAATAAATAATAATAATACTATATTTGGGATTTAAAAGAAAAAGAAGTAATGTTCTGACTCATTACTGATGTAACCTGTCTAGAAGAAGAGTGTCATGTCGTGTCACTCCCGGGATACTAACCACCAGTCCTGGCAACCCACATTACGCACACCTGGCAACCATCATTACCTTGATTACTTCCCCTTTATTTAGCCCTCAGTAGCCTCAGTCTTCAGGCAGTATTGGTTTTTGGTCACGTTCAGTACGCGGCTCCTGTTTTGTTTTACCTGCTTATTGTCATTATTAAACGTACCTTCTGCACACACTTCCTGACTCCTATACGTTACAAAGAGCACTAGTCCAAAACGCTGACTAACATGGATGAAAAGATACACATCTCCAAATGTTCTCTCAGCCTTTATGCACACAACTTCCTGACTCCTATACGTTACAAAGAGCACTAGTCCAAAACGCTGACTAACATGGATGAAAAGATACACATCTCCAAATGTTCTCTCAGCCTTTATGCACACACTTCCTGACTCCTATACGTTACAAAGAGCACTAGTCCAAAACGCTGACTAACATGGATGAAAAGATACAGATCTCCAAATGTTCTCTCAGCCTTTATGCACACACTTCCTGACTCCTATACGTTACAAAGAGCACTAGTCCAAAACGCTGACTAACATGGATGAAAAGATACACATCTCCAAATGTTCTCTCAGCCTTTATGCACACACTTCCTGACTCCTATACGTTACAAAGAGCACTAGTCCAAAACGCTGACTAACATGGATGAAAAGATACAGATCTCCAAATGTTCTCTCAGCCTTTTATTTGTATATTTTTTTTACTGCCCTTTGACCCCATGGGTTTGAATAAAGCCTAGCCTCAACTCTTCAGAATAGTAGCAATTGATAATTATAATTCTACTTTAATACTTTAGTATTCAAAAAGTATTTATTTGCATTGACAGTGTTACCCACATACATTATCAATAGCAAACATATTTAACATAGATAACAATAAAATGACAATACTAACATGGCGATAATAAAAATAACATATTAAAACCATCTGTTCTCCAATAATGGCCACAAATATTTTTTTGCAGAAGTTCCCGACTACTGTCTCCATTGAGATATGCCTGACATGGATCTTCTCCGCGTGTCAGAAGCATATGCAAACTCCACTTACTGCCCCATTGGTGATAACATGAACATGTTAGCCAACGGGCCACTGGTTGTGTCAGCCTTTGGACCAGTACAAGCTGGTAGTGTACCTGCACATTAACTTCAACAGCCGACAACACGGACATTGTGAGGATTCCCAATGTGCCCTCTCCACCAGCACTTCTGTTAGATGTCTACAGGCTTCAGTCTTCCCAGTGTTCCTACAGGCTTCAGTCTTCCCAGTGTTCCTACAGGCTTCAGTCTTCCCAGTGTTCCTACAGGCTTCAGTCTTCCCAGTGTTCCAACAGTCTTCCCAGTGTTCCTACAGGCTTCAGTCTTCCCAGTGTTCCTACAGGCTTCAGTCTTCCCAGTGTTCCTACAGACGTCCCAGTGTTCCTACAGGCTTCAGTCTTCCCAGTGTTCCTACAGGCTTCAGTCTTCCCAGTGTTCCTACAGGCTTCAGTCGTCCCATTGTTCCTACAGGCTTCAGTCTTCCCAATGTTCCTACAGGCTTCAGTCTTCCCAGTGTTCCTACAGGCTTCAGTCTTCCCATTGTTACTACAGGCTTCAGTCTTCCCAGTGTTCCTACAGGCTTCAGTCTTCCCAGTGTTCCTACAGTCTTCCCAGTGTTCCTACAGGCTTCAGTCTTCCCAATGTTCCTACAAGCTTCAGTCTTCCCAGTGTTCCTACAGGCTTCAGTCTTCCCAGTGTATCTACTGTCTTCAGTCTTCCCAGGGTTCCTACAGTCTTCCCAGTGTTCCTACAGGCTTCAGTCTTCCCAGTGTTCCAACAGTCTTCCCAGTGTTCCTACAGGCTTCAGTCTTCCCAGTGTTCCTACAGGCTTCAGTCTTCCCAGTGTTCCTACAGGCTGCAGTCTTCCCAGTGTTCCTACAGACGTCCCAGTGTTCCTACAGGCTTCAGTCTTCCCAGTGTTCCTACAGGCTTCAGTCTTCCCAGTGTTCCTACAGGCTTCAGTCTTCCCAGTGTTCCTACAGGCTTCAGTCTTCCCAATGTTCCTACAGGCTTCAGTCTTCCCAGTGTTCCTACAGGCTTCAGTCTTCCCAGTGTTCCTACAGTCTTCCCAGTGTTCCTACAGGCTTCAGTCTTCCCAATGTTCCTACAAGCTTCAGTCTTCCCAGTGTTCCTACAGGCTTCAGTCTTCCCAGTGTATCTACTGGCTTCAGTCTTCCCAGGGTTCCTACAGTCTTCTCAGTGTTCCTACAGCCTTCAGTCTTCCCAATGTTCCTACAGGCTTCAGTCTTCCCAGTGTTCCTACAGGCTTCAGGCTTCCCAGTGTTCCAACAGTCTTCCCAGTGTTCCTACAGGCTTCAGTCTTCCCAGTGTTCCTACAGGCTTCAGGCTTCCCAGTGTTCCTACAGGCTTCAGTCTTCCCAGTGTTCCTACAGACTTCCCAGTGTTTCTACAGGCTTCAGTCTTCCCAGTTTTCCTACAGGCTTCAGTCTTCCCAGTGTTCCAACAGGCTTCAGTCTTCCCAGTGTTCCTACAGGCTTCAGTCTTCCCAGTGCTCCTACAGGCTTAAGTCTTCCCAACGTATCTACAGGCTTCAGTCTTCCCAGTGTTCCTACAGTCTTCCCAGTGTTCCTACAGGCTTCAGGCTTCCCAGTGCTCCTACAGGCTTCAGTCTTCCCAGTGTTCCTACAGGCTTCAGTCTTCCCAGTGTTCCTACAGGCTTCAGTCTTCCCAGTGCTCCTACAGGCTTCAGTCTTCCCAGTGTATCTACAGGCTTCAGTCTTACCAGTCTTCCTACAGTCTTCCCAGTGTTCCTACAGGCTTCAGGCTTCCCAGTGTTCCTACAGACTTCAGTCTTCCCAGTGTTCCTACAGACTTCCCAGTGTTCCTACAGGCTTCAGTCTTCCCAGTGTTCCTACAGGCTTCAGTCTTCCCAGTGTTCCTACAGGCTTCAGTCTTCCCAGTGTTCCTACAGGCTTCAGTCTTCCCAATGTTCCTACAGGCTTCAGTCTTCCCAGTGTTCCTACAGGCTTCAGTCTTCCCAGTGTTCCTACAGTCATCCCAGTGTTCCTACAGGCTTCAGTCTTCCCAATGTTCCTACAAGCTTCAGTCTTCCCAGTGTTCCTACAGGCTTCAGTCTTCCCAGTGTATCTACTGGCTTCAGTCTTCCCAGGGTTCCTACAGTCTTCTCAGTGTTCCTACAGGCTTCAGTCTTCCCAATGTTCCTACAGGCTTCAGTCTTCCCAGTGTTCCTACAGGCTTCAGGCTTCCCAGTGTTCCAACAGTCTTCCCAGTGTTCCTACAGGCTTCAGTCTTCCCAGTGTTCCTACAGGCTTCAGGCTTCCCAGTGTTCCTACAGGCTTCAGTCTTCCCAGTGTTCCTACAGACTTCCCAGTGTTTCTACAGGCTTCAGTCTTCCCAGTTTTCCTACAGGCTTCAGTCTTCCCAGTGTTCCAACAGGCTTCAGTCTTCCCAGTGTTCCTACAGGCTTCAGTCTTCCCAGTGCTCCTACAGGCTTAAGTCTTCCCAACGTATCTACAGGCTTCAGTCTTCCCAGTGTTCCTACAGTCTTCCCAGTGTTCCTACAGGCTTCAGGCTTCCCAGTGCTCCTACAGGCTTCAGTCTTCCCAGTGTTCCTACAGGCTTCAGTCTTCCCAGTGCTCCTACAGGCTTCAGTCTTCCCAGTGTATCTACAGGCTTCAGTCTTCCCAGTGTTCCTACAGTCTTCCCAGTGTTCCTACAGGCTTCAGGCTTCCCAGTGTTCCTACAGACTTCAGTCTTCCCAGTGTTCCTACAGACTTCCCAGTGTTCCTACAGGCTTCAGTCTTCCCAGTGTTCCTACAGTCTTCCCAGTGTTCCTACAGGCTTCAGTCTTCCCACTGTTCCTACAGGCTTCAGTCTTCCCAGTGTTCCTACAGACTTCAGTCTTCCCAGTGTTCCTACAGGCTTCAGTCTTCCCAGTGTTCCTACAGGCTTCAGTCTTCCCACTGTTCCTACAGGCTTCAGTCTTCCCAGTGTATCTACGGGCTTCAGTCTTCCCAGTGTTCCTACAGGCTTCAGTCTTCCCAGTGTTCCTACAGTCTTCCCAGTGTTCCTACAGGATTCAGTCTTCCCAGTGTTCCTACAGGCTTCAGGCTTCCCAGTGTTCCTACAGGCTTCAGGCTTCCCAGTGTTCCTACAGGCTTCAGTCTTCCCAGTGTTCCTACAGGCTTCAGTCTTCCCAGTGTTCCTACAGGCTTCCCAGTGTTCCTACAGGCTTCAGTCTTCCCAGTGTATCTACAGGCTTCAGTCTTCCCAGTGTATCTACAGGCTTCAGTCTTCCCAGTGTATCTACAGGCTTCAGTCTTCCCAGTGTTCCTACAGGCTTCAGTCTTCCCAGTGTATCTACAGGCTTCAGTCTTCCCAGTGTTCCTACAGGCTTCAGTCTTCCCAGTGTTCCAACAGGCTTCAGTCTTCCCAGTGTTCCTACAGGCTTCAGTCTTCCCAGTGCTCCTACAGGCTTCAGTCTTCCCAACGTATCTACAGGCTTCAGTCTTGCCAGTGTTCCTACAGTCTTCCCAGTGTTCCTACAGGCTTCAGGCTTCCCAGTGCTCCTACAGGCTTCAGTCTTCCCAGTGTTCCTACAGGCTTCAGTCTTCCCAGTGTTCCTACAGGCTTCAGTCTTCCCAGTGCTCCTACAGGCTTCAGTCTTCCCAGTGTATCTACAGGCTTCAGTCTTCCCAGTGTTCCTATAGGCTTCAGTCTTTCCAGTGTTCCTACAGTCTTCCCAGTGTTCCTACAGGCTTCAGTCTTCCCAGTGTTCCTACAGGCTTCAGGCTTCCCAGTGTTCCTACAGGCTTCAGGCTTCCCAGTGTTCCTACAGGCGTCAGTCTTCCCAGTGTTCCTACAGGCTTCAGTCTTCCCAGTGTTTTCACAGGCTTCCCAGTGTTTCTACAGGCTTCAGTCTTCCCAGTGTTCCTACAGGCTTCAGGCTTCCCAGTGTTCCTACAGGCTTCAGGCTTCCCAGTGTTCCTACAGGCTTCAGTCTTCCCAGTGTCCCTACAGGCTTCAGGCTTCCCAGTGTTCCTACAGGCTTCAGGCTTCCCAGTGTTCCTACAGGCTTCAGTCTTCCCAGTGTTCCTACAGGCTTCAGTCTTCCCAGTGTTTTCACAGGCTTCCCAGTGTTTCTACAGGCTTCAGTCTTCCCCAGTGTTCCTACAGTCTTCCCAGTGTTCCTACAGGCTTCAGGCTTCCCAGTGTTCCTACAGGCTTCAGGCTTCCCAGTGTTCCTACAGGCTTCAGTCTTCCCAGTGTTCCTACAGGCTTCAGTCTTCCCAGTGTTCCTACAGGCTTCCCAGTGTTCCTACAGGCTTCAGTCTTCCCAGTGTATCTACAGGCTTCAGTCTTCCCAGTGTATCTACAGGCTTCAGTCTTCCCAGTGTATCTACAGGCTTCAGTCTTCCCAGTGTTCCTACAGGCTTCAGTCTTCCCAGTGTATCTACAGGCTTCAGTCTTCCCAGTGTTCCTACAGGCTTCAGTCTTCCCAGTGTTCCAACAGGCTTCAGTCTTCCCAGTGTTCCTACAGGCTTCAGTCTTCCCAGTGCTCCTACAGGCTTCAGTCTTCCCAACGTATCTACAGGCTTCAGTCTTGCCAGTGTTCCTACAGTCTTCCCAGTGTTCCTACAGGCTTCAGGCTTCCCAGTGCTCCTACAGGCTTCAGTCTTCCCAGTGTTCCTACAGGCTTCAGTCTTCCCAGTGTTCCTACAGGCTTCAGTCTTCCCAGTGCTCCTACAGGCTTCAGTCTTCCCAGTGTATCTACAGGCTTCAGTCTTCCCAGTGTTCCTACAGGCTTCAGTCTTTCCAGTGTTCCTACAGTCTTCCCAGTGTTCCTACAGGCTTCAGTCTTCCCAGTGTTCCTACAGGCTTCAGGCTTCCCAGTGTTCCTACAGGCTTCAGGCTTCCCAGTGTTCCTACAGGCGTCAGTCTTCCCAGTGTTCCTACAGGCTTCAGTCTTCCCAGTGTTTTCACAGGCTTCCCAGTGTTTCTACAGGCTTCAGTCTTCCCAGTGTTCCTACAGGCTTCAGGCTTCCCAGTGTTCCTACAGGCTTCAGGCTTCCCAGTGTTCCTACAGGCTTCAGTCTTCCCAGTGTCCCTACAGGCTTCAGGCTTCCCAGTGTTCCTACAGGCTTCAGGCTTCCCAGTGTTCCTACAGGCTTCAGTCTTCCCAGTGTTCCTACAGGCTTCAGTCTTCCCAGTGTTTTCACAGGCTTCCCAGTGTTTCTACAGGCTTCAGTCTTCCCCAGTGTTCCTACAGTCTTCCCAGTGTTCCTACAGGCTTCAGGCTTCCCAGTGTTCCTACAGGCTTCAGGCTTCCCAGTGTTCCTACAGGCTTCAGTCTTCCCAGTGTTCCTACAGGCTTCAGTCTTCCCAGTGTTTTCACAGGCTTCCCAGTGTTTCTACAGGCTTCAGTCTTCCCAGTGTATCTACAGGCTTCAGTCTTCCCAGTGTATCTACAGGCTTCAGTCTTCCCAGTGTATCTACAGGCTTCAGTCTTCCCAGTGTATCTACAGGCTTCAGTCTTCCCAGTGTTCCTACAGGCTTCAGTCTTCCCAGTGTATCTACAGGCTTCAGTCTTTCCAGAGTTCCTACAGGCTTCAGTCTTCCCAGTGTTCCTACAGGCTTCCCAGTGTTCCTACAGGCTTCAGTCTTCCCAGTGTATCTACAGGCATCAGTCTTCCCAGTGTATCTACAGGCTTCAGTCTTCCCAGTGTATCTACAGGCTTCAGTCTTCCCAGTGTTCCTACAGGCTTCAGTCTTCCCAACGTATCTACAGGCTTCAGTCTTCCCAGTGTTCCTACAGTCTTCCCAGTGTTCCTACAGGCTTCAGGCTTCCCAGTGCTCCTACAGGCTTCAGTCTTCCCAGTGTTCCTACAGGCTTCAGTCTTCCCAGTGTTCCTACAGGCTTCAGTCTTCCCAGTGCTCCTACAGGCTTCAGTCTTCCCAGTGTATCTACAGGCTTCAGTCTTCCCAGTGTTCCTACAGGCTTCAGTCTTCCCAGTGTTCCTACAGTCTTCCCAGTGTTCCTACAGGCTTCAGTCTTCCCAGTGTTCCTACAGGCTTCAGGCTTCCCAGTGTTCCTACAGGCTTCAGGCTTCCCAGTGTTCCTACAGGCTTCAGTCTTCCCAGTGTTCCTACAGGCTTCAGTCTTCCCAGTGTTTTCACAGGCTTCCCAGTGTTCCTACAGGCTTCAGTCTTCCCAGTGTATCTACAGGCTTCAGTCTTCCCAGTGTATCTACAGGCTTCAGTCTTCCCAGTGTATCTACAGGCTTCAGTCTTCCCAGTGTATCTACAGGCTTCAGTCTTCCCAGTGTTCCTACAGGCTTCAGTCTTCCCAGTGTATCTACAGGCTTCAGTCTTCCCAGTGTTCCTACAGGCTTCAGTCTTCCCAGTGTTCCTACAGGCTTCCCAGTGTTCCTACAGGCTTCAGTCTTCCCAGTGTATCTACAGGCTTCAGTCTTCCCAGTGTATCTACAGGCTTCAGTCTTCCCAGTGTATCTACAGGCTTCAGTCTTCCCAGTGTATCTACAGGCTTCAGTCTTCCCAGTGTTCCTACAGGCTTCAGTCTTCCCATTGTTCCTAAAGGCTTCAGTCTTCCCACTGTTCCTACATGTTGTTTGATGTATTTGATACCATTCCACTGATTCCACTCCAGTCATTACCATGAGCCTGTCCTCCCAAATTAAGGTGCCACCAACCTCCTGTGTTAGACAGATCCACACACACACACATTCTTACCCCCCCATCCCCCCCCCACACACACACACACACACACACACACACACACACACACACACACACACACACACACACACACACACACACACACACACACACACACACACACACACACACACACACACACACACCGCCTTGCCTCTTCTTCCCGACCTTTGATTTAAACATAGCCCTGCCAAGAGAATAATGAGGCTCACGCTGATAGCTTTACTTTCTCATTCCCTCTGACCTGATCTCCCCTCATGTCTTTACTTTCTCATTCCCTCTTACCTGATCTCCCCTCATGTCTTTACTTTCTCATTCCCTCTGACCTGATCTCCCCTCATGTCTTTACTTTCTCATTCCCTCTGACCTGATCTCCCCTCATGTCTTTACTTTCTCATTCCCTCTTACCTGATCTCCCCTCATGTCTTTACTTTCTCATTCCCTCTGACCTGATCTCCCCTCATGTCTTTACTTTCTCATTCCCTCTGACCTGATCTCCCCTCATGTCTTTACTTTCTCATTCCCTCTGACCTGATCTCCCCTCATATCTTTACTTTCTCATTCCCTCTGACCTGATCTCCCCTCATGTCTTTACTTTCTCATTCCCTCTGACCTGATCTCCCCTCATGTTTTTATTTTATCATTCCCTCTGACCTGATTTCCCCTCATGTCTTTACTTTCTCATTCCCTCTGACCTGATCTCCCTTTCAACATGTCTGTATTTTCTCGTTAGCTTCTACGTCCTGTCTCCGTCCTCCTCATGGAATCACACTGTACATTTCCTCTGGGAAGGAGGAAGTCACAGAAGTCCATCAAATATTTTAAATCATCAAAAGTATTAATCATTACTTCCAAAGTTGTCGAGTAGTAATTTAGAATAATTTATCCAGAATGATCCGAGATCAGCTTCGTCTAATCTACACATTTTCACAGAAGTCAAAACCCAACAACTGAGGTTCAGTGAACCACTGTACTCCTCAAAGAGAACCATCACATTTTCAATATTAATATGCCATTTTTTCTTTTATTTATAATCTTTTAAATTTGATACAAAATTCCAGTTGCCATCTCGAGTCAAGTCCCTTCCCTATTCCCAATATAGACCCTGGTCAAAATCAGTGCACTATATGGGGAATAGGGTGCCATTGTATTGTTACATACACCAGATAGGTTCTGTTTTACAGGGTCAGCCATAGTAGTACAGTAACCCTGGAGCAAATTAGGGTTAAGTGCCTTGCTCAAGGGCGCATTGACAGATTTGTCAACTTGACGTCTGAGGTTATTCAAACCGGCAACCTTTTCGGTTACTGGCCCAATCCTCTAACCACTAGGCTACCAGCCACCCTATTTACGATGCATTGTAGATGATCAAAAGGAAGAGTGTTCCTAGTCACACAGACACACGCAGCAGGAGGGCAGCTGCGACCGCAGAGAAACAAAAGAGCATGGCTTATAGGACAAGTTGTGACGTAGGACATATCACATGTCATGACACTATGCAGTGTCATTCCTCTCCTGCATGTTACATTGGTGCTTGATGGGCCTTTCATTCAGGATAACATTATTAAAGGAGCTTTGTAAATGGAGAATCTGCATTGAGAATGCTTTTTAGTCTTGGTCTAGGCTTAATCTATGTCTGAGAAAAACTTCCCTAAATGAAACATTATGAGTAGATAACACAAAAAAAGGAGGTTATACTGTAGAGTCTTGATCCCCCAGAGGAGGTTATACTGTAGAGTCTTGTTCCTCCAGAGGAGGAGGTTATACTGTAGAGTCTTGTTCCCCCAGAGGAGGAGGTTATACTGTAGAGTCTTGTTCCCCCAGAGGAGGAGGTTATACTGTAGAGTCTTGTTCCCCCAGAGGAGGAGGTTATACTGTAGAGTCTTGTTCCCCCAGAGGAGGTTATACTGTAGAGTCTTCTTCCTCCAGAGGAGGAGGTTATACTGTAGAGTCTTGTTCCCCCAGAGGAGGAGGTTATACTGTAGAGTCTTGTTCCCCCAGAGGAGGAGGTTATACTGTAGAGTCTTGTTCCCCCAGAGGAGGAGGTTATACTGTAGAGTCTTGTTCCCCCAGAGGAGGAGGTTATACTGTAGAGTCTTGTTCCCCCAGAGGAGGTTATACTGTAGAGTCTTCTTCCTCCAGAGGAGGAGGTTATACTGTAGAGTCTTGTTCCCCCAGAGGAGGAGGTTATACTGTAGAGTCTTGTTCCCCCAGAGGAGGAGGTTATACTGTAGAGTCTTGTTCCCCCAGAGGAGGAGGTTATACTGTAGAGTCTTGATCCCCCAGAGGAGGAGGTTATACTGTAGAGTCTTGTTCCTCCAGAGGAGGAGGTTATACTGTAGAGTCTTGTTCCCCCAGAGGAGGAGGTTATACTGTAGAGTCTTGTTCCTCCAGAGGAGGTTATACTGTAGAGTCTTGTTCCCCCAGAGGAGGAGGTTATACTGTAGAGTCTTGTTCCCCCAGAGGAGGAGGTTATACTGTAGAGTCTTGTTCCCCCAGAGGAGGTTATACTGTAGAGTCTTGTTCCCCCAGAGGAGGAGGTTATACTGTATAGTCTTGTTCCCCCACAGGAGGAGGTTATACTGTAGAGTCTTGTTCCCCCAGAGGAGGTTATACTGTAGAGTCTTGTTCCCCCAGAGGAGGAGGTTATACTGTAGAGTCTTGTTCCTCCAGAGGAGGTTATACTGTAGAGTCTTGTTCCCCCAGAGGAGGAGGTTATACTGTAGAGTCTTGTTCCCCCAGAGGAGGAGGTTATACTGTAGAGTCTTGTTCCCCCAGAGGAGGAGGTTATACTGTATAGTCTTGTTCCCCCAGAGGAGGAGGTTATACTGTAGAGTCTTGTTCCCCCAGAGGAGGTTATACTGTAGAGTCTTGATCCCCCAGAGGAGGTTATACTGTAGAGTCTTGTTCCTCCAGAGGAGGAGGTTATACTGTAGAGTCTTGTTCCCCCAGAGGAGGTTATACTGTAGAGTCTTGTTCCTCCAGAGGAGGTTATACTGTAGAGTCTTGTTCCTCCAGAGGAGGTTATACTGTAGAGTCTTGTTCCCCCAGAGGAGGAGGTTATACTGTAGAGTCTTGTTCCCCCAGAGGAGGAGGTTATACTGTAGAGTCTTGATCCCCCAGAGGAGGTTATACTGTAGAGTCTTGTTCCCCCAGAGAAGAAGGTTATACTGTAGAGTCTTGTTCCCCCAGAGGAGGAGGTTATACTGTAGAGTCTTGTTCCCCCAGAGGAGGAGGTTATACTGTAGAGTCTTGTTCCCCCAGAGGAGGAGGTTATACTGTAGAGTCTTGTTCCTCCAGAGGAGGTTATACTGTAGAGTCTTGTTCCCCCAGAGGAGGTTATACTGTAGAGTCTTGTTCCCCCAGAGGAGGAGGTTATACTGTAGAGTCTTGTTCCCCCAGAGGAGGAGGTTATACTGCAGATTCTTGTTCCCCCAGAGGAGGAGGTTATACTGTAGAGTCTTGTTCCCCCAGAGGAGGAGGTTATACTGTATAGTCTTGTTCCCCCAGAGGAGGAGGTTATACTGTAGAGTCTTGTTCCTCCAGAGGAGGAGGTTATACTGTAGAGTCTTGTTCCCCCAGAGGAGGAGGTTATACTGTAGAGTCTTGTTCCTCCAGAGGAGGAGGTTATACTGTAGAGTCTTGTTCCCCCAGAGGAGGAGGTTATACTGTAGAGTCTTGTTCCTCCAGAGGAGGTTATACTGTAGAGTCTTGTTCCCCAGAGGAGGAGGTTATACTGTAGAGTCTTGTTCCCCCAGAGGAGGAGGTTATACTGTAGAGTCTTGTTCCCCCAGAGGAGGTTATACTGTAGAGTCTTGTTCCCCCAGAGGAGGAGGTTATACTGTATAGTCTTGTTCCCCCAGAGGAGGAGGTTATACTGTAGAGTCTTGTTCCCCCAGAGGAGGTTATACTGTAGAGTCTTGTTCCCCCAGAGGAGGAGGTTATACTGTAGAGTCTTGTTCCTCCAGAGGAGGTTATACTGTAGAGTCTTGTTCCCCCAGAGGAGGAGGTTATACTGTAGAGTCTTGTTCCCCCAGAGGAGGAGGTTATACTGTAGAGTCTTGTTCCCCCAGAGGAGGAGGTTATACTGTATAGTCTTGTTCCCCCAGAGGAGGAGGTTATACTGTAGAGTCTTGTTCCTCCAGAGGAGGTTATACTGTAGAGTCTTGTTCCCCCAGAGGAGGAGGTTATACTGTAGAGTCTTGTTCCCCCAGAGGAGGAGGTTATACTGTAGAGTCTTGATCCCCCAGAGGAGGTTATACTGTAGAGTCTTGTTCCCCCAGAGAAGAAGGTTATACTGTAGAGTCTTGTTCCCCCAGAGGAGGAGGTTATACTGTAGAGTCTTGATCCCCCAGAGGAGGTTATACTGTAGAGTCTTGTTCCCCCAGAGGAGGAGGTTATACTGTAGAGTCTTGTTCCCCCAGAGGAGGAGGTTATACTGTAGAGTCTTGTTCCCCCAGAGGAGGAGGTTATACTGTAGAGTATTGTTCCTCCAGAGGAGGAGGTTATACTGTAGAGTCTTGTTCCCCCAGAGGAGGAGGTTATACTGTAGAGTCTTGTTCCCCCAGAGGAGGAGGTTATACTGTAGAGTCTTGTTCCTCCAGAGGAGGTTATACTGTAGAGTCTTGTTCCCCCAGAGGAGGTTATACTGTAGAGTCTTGTTCCCCCAGAGGAGGAGGTTATACTGTAGAGTCTTGTTCCCCCAGAGGAGGAGGTTATACTGCAGATTCTTGTTCCCCCAGAGGAGGAGGTTATACTGTAGAGTCTTGTTCCCCCAGAGGAGGAGGTTATACTGTATAGTCTTGTTCCCCCAGAGGAGGAGGTTATACTGTAGAGTCTTGTTCCTCCAGAGGAGGAGGTTATACTGTAGAGTCTTGTTCCCCAGAGGAGGAGGTTATACTGTAGAGTCTTGTTCCTCCAGAGGAGGAGGTTATACTGTAGAGTCTTGTTCCCCCAGAGGAGGAGGTTATACTGTAGAGTCTTGTTCCTCCAGAGGAGGTTATACTGTAGAGTCTTGTTCCCCCAGAGGAGGAGGTTATACTGTAGAGTCTTGTTCCCCAGAGGAGGAGGTTATACTGTAGAGTCTTGTTCCCCCAGAGGAGGTTATACTGTAGAGTCTTGTTCCCCCAGAGGAGGAGGTTATACTGTATAGTCTTGTTCCCCCAGAGGAGGAGGTTATACTGTAGAGTCTTGTTCCCCCAGAGGAGGTTATACTGTAGAGTCTTGTTCCCCCAGAGGAGGAGGTTATACTGTAGAGTCTTGATCCTCCAGAGGAGGTTATACTGTAGAGTCTTGTTCCCCCAGAGGAGGAGGTTATACTGTAGAGTCTTGTTCCCCCAGAGGAGGAGGTTATACTGTAGAGTCTTGTTCCCCCAGAGGAGGAGGTTATACTGTATAGTCTTGTTCCCCCAGAGGAGGAGGTTATACTGTAGAGTCTTGTTCCCCCAGAGGAGGTTATACTGTAGAGTCTTGATCCCCCAGAGGAGGTTATACTGTAGAGTCTTGTTCCTCCAGAGGAGGAGGTTATACTGTAGAGTCTTGTTCCTCCAGAGGAGGTTATACTATAGAGTCTTGTTCCTCCAGAGGAGGTTATACTGTAGAGTCTTGTTCCTCCAGAGGAGGTTATACTGTAGAGTCTTGTTCCCCCAGAGGAGGAGGTTATACTGTAGAGTCTTGTTCCCCAGAGGAGGAGGTTATACTGTAGAGTCTTGATCCCCCAGAGGAGGTTATACTGTAGAGTCTTGTTCCCCCAGAGAAGAAGGTTATACTGTAGAGTCTTGTTCCCCCAGAGGAGGAGGTTATACTGTAGAGTCTTGATCCCCCAGAGGAGGTTATACTGTAGAGTCTTGTTCCCCCAGAGGAGGAGGTTATACTGTAGAGTCTTGTTCCCCCAGAGGAGGAGGTTATACTGTAGAGTCTTGTTCCCCCAGAGGAGGAGGTTATACTGTAGAGTATTGTTCCTCCAGAGGAGGAGGTTATACTGTAGAGTCTTGTTCCCCCAGAGGAGGAGGTTATACTGTAGAGTCTTGTTCCTCCAGAGGAGGTTATACTGTAGAGTCTTGTTCCCCCAGAGGAGGTTATACTGTAGAGTCTTGTTCCCCCAGAGGAGAAGGTTATACTGTAGAGTCTTGTTCCCCCAGAGGAGGAGGTTATACTGCAGATTCTTGTTCCTCCAGAGGAGGAGGTTATACTGTATAGTCTTGTTCCCCCAGAGGAGGAGGTTATACTGTAGAGTCTTGTTCCCCCAGAGGAGGTTATACTGTAGAGTCTTGATCCCCCAGAGGAGGTTATACTGTAGAGTCTTGTTCCTCCAGAGGAGGAGGTTATACTGTAGAGTCTTGTTCCCCCAGAGGAGGAGGTTATACTGTAGAGTCTTGTTCCCCCAGAGGAGGAGGTTATACTGTAGAGTCTTGTTCCCCCAGAGGAGGAGGTTATACTGTAGAGTCTTGTTCCCCCAGAGGAGGTTATACTGTAGAGTCTTCTTCCTCCAGAGGAGGAGGTTATACTGTAGAGTCTTGTTCCCCCAGAGGAGGAGGTTATACTGTAGAGTCTTGTTCCTCCAGAGGAGGAGGTTATACTGTAGAGTCTTGTTCCCCCAGAGGAGGTTATACTGTAGAGTCTTGTTCCCCCAGAGGAGGAGGTTATACTGTAGAGTCTTGATCCCCCAGAGGAGGAGGTTATACTGTAGAGTCTTGTTCCTCCAGAGGAGGAGGTTATACTGTAGAGTCTTGTTCCCCCAGAGGAGGAGGTTATACTGTAGAGTCTTGTTCCTCCAGAGGAGGTTATACTGTAGAGTCTTGTTCCCCCAGAGGAGGAGGTTATACTGTAGAGTCTTGTTCCCCCAGAGGAGGAGGTTATACTGTAGAGTCTTGTTCCCCCAGAGGAGGTTATACTGTAGAGTCTTGTTCCCCCAGAGGAGGAGGTTATACTGTATAGTCTTGTTCCCCCAGAGGAGAAGGTTATACTGTAGAGTCTTGTTCCCCCAGAGGAGGAGGTTATACTGTAGAGTCTTGTTCCCCCAGAGGAGGAGGTTATACTGTAGAGTCTTGTTCCCCCAGAGGAGGAGGTTATACTGTATAGTCTTGTTCCCCCAGAGGAGGAGGTTATACTGTAGAGTCTTGTTCCCCCAGAGGAGGTTATACTGTAGAGTCTTGTTCCCCCAGAGGAGGAGGTTATACTGTATAGTCTTGTTCCCCAGAGGAGGAGGTTATACTGTAGAGTCTTGTTCCCCAGAGGAGGTTATACTGTAGAGTCTTGTTCCCCCAGAGGAGGAGGTTATACTGTAGAGTCTTGTTCCCCCAGAGGAGGAGGTTATACTGTAGAGTCTTGTTCCCCCAGAGGAGGTTATACTGTAGAGTCTTGTTCCCCCAGAGGAGGAGGTTATACTGTATAGTCTTGTTCCCCCAGAGGAGGAGGTTATACTGTAGAGTCTTGTTCCCCCAGAGGAGGTTATACTGTAGAGTCTTGTTCCCCCAGAGGAGGAGGTTATACTGTAGAGTCTTGTTCCTCCAGAGGAGGTTATACTGTAGAGTCTTGTTCCCCCAGAGGAGGAGGTTATACTGTAGAGTCTTGTTCCCCCAGAGGAGGAGGTTATACTGTAGAGTCTTGTTCCCCCAGAGGAGGAGGTTATACTGTATAGTCTTGTTCCCCCAGAGGAGGTTATACTGTAGAGTCTTGATCCCCCAGAGGAGGTTATACTGTAGAGTCTTGTTCCTCCAGAGGAGGAGGTTATACTGTAGAGTCTTGTTCCTCCAGAGGAGGTTATACTGTAGAGTCTTGTTCCTCCAGAGGAGGTTATACTGTAGAGTCTTGTTCCTCCAGAGGAGGTTATACTGTAGAGTCTTGTTCCCCCAGAGGAGGAGGTTATACTGTAGAGTCTTGTTCCCCCAGAGGAGGAGGTTATACTGTAGAGTCTTGATCCCCCAGAGGAGGTTATACTGTAGAGTCTTGTTCCCCCAGAGAAGAAGGTTATACTGTAGAGTCTTGTTCCCCCAGAGGAGGAGGTTATACTGTAGAGTCTTGATCCCCCAGAGGAGGTTATACTGTAGAGTCTTGTTCCCCCAGAGGAGGAGGTTATACTGTAGAGTCTTGTTCCCCCAGAGGAGGAGGTTATACTGTAGAGTATTGTTCCTCCAGAGGAGGAGGTTATACTGTAGAGTCTTGTTCCCCCAGAGGAGGAGGTTATACTGTAGAGTCTTGTTCCTCCAGAGGAGGTTATACTGTAGAGTCTTGTTCCCCCAGAGGAGGTTATACTGTAGAGTCTTGTTCCCCCAGAGGAGAAGGTTATACTGTAGAGTCTTGTTCCCCCAGAGGAGGAGGTTATACTGCAGATTCTTGTTCCTCCAGAGGAGGAGGTTATACTGTATAGTCTTGTTCCCCAGAGGAGGAGGTTATACTGTAGAGTATTGTTCCCCCAGAGGAGGTTATACTGTAGAGTCTTGATCCCCCAGAGGAGGTTATACTGTAGAGTCTTGTTCCTCCAGAGGAGGAGGTTATACTGTAGAGTCTTGTTCCCCAGAGGAGGAGGTTATACTGTAGAGTCTTGTTCCCCCAGAGGAGGAGGTTATACTGTAGAGTCTTGTTCCCCCAGAGGAGGAGGTTATACTGTAGAGTCTTGTTCCCCCAGAGGAGGTTATACTGTAGAGTCTTCTTCCTCCAGAGGAGGAGGTTATACTGTAGAGTCTTGTTCCCCCAGAGGAGGAGGTTATACTGTAGAGTCTTGTTCCTCCAGAGGAGGAGGTTATACTGTAGAGTCTTGTTCCCCCAGAGGAGGTTATACTGTAGAGTCTTGTTCCCCCAGAGGAGGAGGTTATACTGTAGAGTCTTGATCCCCCAGAGGAGGAGGTTATACTGTAGAGTCTTGTTCCTCCAGAGGAGGAGGTTATACTGTAGAGTCTTGTTCCCCCAGAGGAGGAGGTTATACTGTAGAGTCTTGTTCCTCCAGAGGAGGTTATACTGTAGAGTCTTGTTCCCCCAGAGGAGGAGGTTATACTGTAGAGTCTTGTTCCCCCAGAGGAGGAGGTTATACTGTAGAGTCTTGTTCCCCCAGAGGAGGTTATACTGTAGAGTCTTGTTCCCCCAGAGGAGGAGGTTATACTGTATAGTCTTGTTCCCCCAGAGGAGAAGGTTATACTGTAGAGTCTTGTTCCCCCAGAGGAGGAGGTTATACTGTAGAGTCTTGTTCCCCCAGAGGAGGAGGTTATACTGCAGATTCTTGTTCCCCCAGAGGAGGAGGTTATACTGTAGAGTCTTGTTCCCCCAGAGGAGGAGGTTATACTGTATAGTCTTGTTCCCCCAGAGGAGGAGGTTATACTGTAGAGTCTTGTTCCTCCAGAGGAGGAGGTTATACTGTAGAGTCTTGTTCCCCCAGAGGAGGAGGTTATACTGTAGAGTCTTGTTCCTCCAGAGGAGGAGGTTATACTGTAGAGTCTTGTTCCCCCAGAGGAGGAGGTTATACTGTAGAGTCTTGTTCCTCCAGAGGAGGTTATACTGTAGAGTCTTGTTCCCCCAGAGGAGGAGGTTATACTGTAGAGTCTTGTTCCCCCAGAGGAGGAGGTTATACTGTAGAGTCTTGTTCCCCCAGAGGAGGTTATACTGTAGAGTCTTGTTCCCCCAGAGGAGGAGGTTATACTGTATAGTCTTGTTCCCCCAGAGGAGGAGGTTATACTGTAGAGTCTTGTTCCCCCAGAGGAGGTTATATTGTAGAGTCTTGTTCCCCCAGAGGAGGAGGTTATACTGTAGAGTCTTGTTCCTCCAGAGGAGGTTATACTGTAGAGTCTTGTTCCCCCAGAGGAGGAGGTTATACTGTAGAGTCTTGTTCCCCCAGAGGAGGAGGATATACTGTAGAGTCTTGTTCCCCCAGAGGAGGAGGTTATACTGTATAGTCTTGTTCCCCCAGAGGAGGAGGTTATACTGTAGAGTCTTGTTCCCCCAGAGGAGGTTATACTGTAGAGTCTTGATCCCCCAGAGGAGGTTATACTGTAGAGTCTTGTTCCTCCAGAGGAGGAGGTTATACTGTAGAGTCTTGTTCCTCCAGAGGAGGTTATACTGTAGAGTCTTGTTCCTCCAGAGGAGGTTATACTGTAGAGTCTTGTTCCTCCAGAGGAGGTTATACTGTAGAGTCTTGTTCCCCCAGAGGAGGAGGTTATACTGTAGAGTCTTGTTCCCCCAGAGGAGGAGGTTATACTGTAGAGTCTTGATCCCCCAGAGGAGGTTATACTGTAGAGTCTTGTTCCCCCAGAGAAGAAGGTTATACTGTAGAGTCTTGTTCCCCCAGAGGAGGAGGTTATACTGTAGAGTCTTGATCCCCCAGAGGAGGTTATACTGTAGAGTCTTGTTCCCCCAGAGGAGGAGGTTATACTGTAGAGTCTTGTTCCCCCAGAGGAGGAGGTTATACTGTAGAGTCTTGTTCCCCCAGAGGAGGAGGTTATACTGTAGAGTATTGTTCCTCCAGAGGAGGAGGTTATACTGTAGAGTCTTGTTCCCCCAGAGGAGGAGGTTATACTGTAGAGTCTTGTTCCTCCAGAGGAGGTTATACTGTAGAGTCTTGTTCCCCAGAGGAGGTTATACTGTAGAGTCTTGTTCCCCCAGAGGAGAAGGTTATACTGTAGAGTCTTGTTCCCCCAGAGGAGGAGGTTATACTGCAGATTCTTGTTCCTCCAGAGGAGGAGGTTATACTGTATAGTCTTGTTCCCCCAGAGGAGGAGGTTATACTGTAGAGTCTTGTTCCCCCAGAGGAGGTTATAGTGTAGAGTCTTGATCCCCCAGAGGAGGTTATACTGTAGAGTCTTGTTCCTCCAGAGGAGGAGGTTATACTGTAGAGTCTTGTTCCCCCAGAGGAGGAGGTTATACTGTAGAGTCTTGTTCCCCCAGAGGAGGAGGTAATACTGTAGAGTCTTGTTCCCCCAGAGGAGGAGGTTATACTGTAGAGTCTTGTTCCCCCAGAGGAGGTTATACTGTAGAGTCTTCTTCCTCCAGAGGAGGAGGTTATACTGTAGAGTCTTGTTCCCCCAGAGGAGGAGGTTATACTGTAGAGTCTTGTTCCTCCAGAGGAGGAGGTTATACTGTAGAGTCTTGTTCCCCCAGAGGAGGTTATACTGTAGAGTCTTGTTCCCCCAGAGGAGGAGGTTATACTGTAGAGTCTTGATCCCCCAGAGGAGGAGGTTATACTGTAGAGTCTTGTTCCTCCAGAGGAGGAGGTTATACTGTAGAGTCTTGTTCCCCCAGAGGAGGAGGTTATACTGTAGAGTCTTGTTCCTCCAGAGGAGGTTATACTGTAGAGTCTTGTTCCCCCAGAGGAGGAGGTTATACTGTAGAGTCTTGTTCCCCCAGAGGAGGAGGTTATACTGTAGAGTCTTGTTCCCCCAGAGGAGGTTATACTGTAGAGTCTTGTTCCCCCAGAGGAGGAGGTTATACTGTATAGTCTTGTTCCCCCAGAGGAGAAGGTTATACTGTAGAGTCTTGTTCCCCCAGAGGAGGAGGTTATACTGTAGAGTCTTGTTCCCCCAGAGGAGGAGGTTATACTGTAGAGTCTTGTTCCCCCAGAGGAGGAGGTTATACTGTAGAGTCTTGTTCCCCCAGAGGAGGAGGTTATACTGTAGAGTCTTGTTCCTCCAGAGGAGGAGGTTATACTGTAGAGTCTTGTTCCCCCAGAGGAGGAGGTTATACTGTAGAGTCTTGTTCCCCCAGAGGAGGTTATACTGTAGAGTCTTGTTCCCCCAGAGGAGGAGGTTATACTGTATAGTCTTGTTCCCCCAGAGGAGGAGGTTATACTGTAGAGTCTTGTTCCCCCAGAGTAGGTTATACTGTAGAGTCTTGTTCCCCCAGAGGAGGAGGTTATACTGTAGAGTCTTGTTCCTCCAGAGGAGGTTATACTGTAGAGTCTTGTTCCCCCAGAGGAGGAGGTTATACTGTAGAGTCTTGTTCCCCCAGAGGAGGAGGTTATACTGTAGAGTCTTGTTCCCCCAGAGGAGGAGGTTATACTGTATAGTCTTGTTCCCCCAGAGGAGGAGGTTATACTGTAGAGTCTTGTTCCCCCAGAGGAGGTTATACTGTAGAGTCTTGATCCCCCAGAGGAGGTTATACTGTAGAGTCTTGTTCCTCCAGAGGAGGAGGTTATACTGTAGAGTCTTGTTCCTCCAGAGGAGGTTATACTGTAGAGTCTTATTCCTCCAGAGGAGGTTATACTGTAGAGTCTTGTTCCTCCAGAGGAGGTTATACTGTAGAGTCTTGTTCCCCCAGAGTAGGAGGTTATACTGTAGAGTCTTGTTCCCCCAGAGGAGGAGGTTATACTGTAGAGTCTTGATCCCCCAGAGGAGGTTATACTGTAGAGTCTTGTTCCCCCAGAGAAGAAGGTTATACTGTAGAGTCTTGTTCCCCCAGAGGAGGAGGTTATACTGTAGAGTCTTGATCCCCCAGAGGAGGAGGTTATACTGTAGAGTCTTGTTCCCCCAGAGGAGGTTATACTGTAGAGTCTTGTTCCCCCAGAGGAGGAGGTTATACTGTAGAGTCTTGTTCCTCCAGAGGAGGTTATACTGTAGAGTCTTGTTCCCCCAGAGGAGGAGGTTATACTGTAGAGTCTTGTTCCCCCAGAGGAGGAGGTTATACTGTATAGTCTTGTTCCCCCAGAGGAGGAGGTTATACTGTAGAGTCTTGTTCCCCCAGAGGAGGTTATACTGTAGAGTCTTGATCCCCCAGAGGAGGTTATACTGTAGAGTCTTGTTCCTCCAGAGGAGGAGGTTATACTGTAGAGTCTTGTTCCTCCAGAGGAGGTTATACTGTAGAGTCTTATTCCTCCAGAGGAGGTTATACTGTAGAGTCTTGTTCCTCCAGAGGAGGTTATACTGTAGAGTCTTGTTCCCCCAGAGTAGGAGGTTATACTGTAGAGTCTTGTTCCCCCAGAGGAGGAGGTTATACTGTAGAGTCTTGATCCCCCAGAGGAGGTTATACTGTAGAGTCTTGTTCCCCAGAGAAGAAGGTTATACTGTAGAGTCTTGTTCCCCCAGAGGAGGAGGTTATACTGTAGAGTCTTGATCCCCCAGAGGAGGTTATACTGTAGAGTCTTGTTCCCCCAGAGGAGGAGGTTATACTGTAGAGTCTTGTTCCCCCAGAGGAGGAGGTTATACTGTAGAGTCTTGTTCCCCCAGAGGAGGAGGTTATACTGTAGAGTATTGTTCCTCCAGAGGAGGAGGTTATACTGTAGAGTCTTGTTCCCCCAGAGGAGGAGGTTATACTGTAGAGTCTTGTTCCTCCAGAGGAGGTTATACTGTAGAGTCTTGTTCCCCCAGAGGAGGTTATACTGTAGAGTCTTGTTCCCCCAGAGGAGAAGGTTATACTGTAGAGTCTTGTTCCCCCAGAGGAGGAGGTTATACTGCAGATTCTTGTTCCTCCAGAGGAGGAGGTTATACTGTATAGTCTTGTTCCCCAGAGGAGGAGGTTATACTGTAGAGTCTTGTTCCCCCAGAGGAGGTTATACTGTAGAGTCTTGATCCCCCAGAGGAGGTTATACTGTAGAGTCTTGTTCCTCCAGAGGAGGAGGTTATACTGTAGAGTCTTGTTCCCCCAGAGGAGGAGGTTATACTGTAGAGTCTTGTTCCCCCAGAGGAGGAGGTTATACTGTAGAGTCTTGTTCCCCCAGAGGAGGAGGTTATACTGTAGAGTCTTGTTCCCCCAGAGGAGGTTATACTGTAGAGTCTTCTTCCTCCAGAGGAGGAGGTTATACTGTAGAGTCTTGTTCCCCCAGAGGAGGAGGTTATACTGTAGAGTCTTGTTCCTCCAGAGGAGGAGGTTATACTGTAGAGTCTTGTTCCCCAGAGGAGGTTATACTGTAGAGTCTTGTTCCCCCAGAGGAGGAGGTTATACTGTAGAGTCTTGATCCCCCAGAGGAGGAGGTTATACTGTAGAGTCTTGTTCCTCCAGAGGAGGAGGTTATACTGTAGAGTCTTGTTCCCCAGAGGAGGAGGTTATACTGTAGAGTCTTGTTCCTCCAGAGGAGGTTATACTGTAGAGTCTTGTTCCCCCAGAGGAGGAGGTTATACTGTAGAGTCTTGTTCCCCCAGAGGAGGAGGTTATACTGTAGAGTCTTGTTCCCCCAGAGGAGGTTATACTGTAGAGTCTTGTTCCCCCAGAGGAGGAGGTTATACTGTATAGTCTTGTTCCCCCAGAGGAGAAGGTTATACTGTAGAGTCTTGTTCCCCCAGAGGAGGAGGTTATACTGTAGAGTCTTGTTCCCCCAGAGGAGGAGGTTATACTGTAGAGTCTTGTTCCCCCAGAGGAGGAGGTTATACTGTATAGTCTTGTTCCCCCAGAGGAGGAGGTTATACTGTAGAGTCTTGTTCCCCCAGAGGAGGTTATACTGTAGAGTCTTGATCCCCAGAGGAGGTTATACTGTAGAGTCTTGTTCCTCCAGAGGAGGAGGTTATACTGTAGAGTCTTGTTCCTCCAGAGGAGGTTATACTGTAGAGTCTTGTTCCTCCAGAGGAGGTTATACTGTAGAGTCTTGTTCCCCCAGAGGAGGTTATACTGTAGAGTCTTGTTCCCCCAGAGGAGGTTATACTGTAGAGTCTTGTTCCTCCAGAGGAGGTTATACTGTATAGTCTTGTTCCCCCAGAGGAGGAGGTTATACTGTAGAGTCTTGTTCCCCCAGAGGAGGTTATACTGTAGAGTCTTGATCCCCCAGAGGAGGTTATACTGTAGAGTCTTGTTCCTCCAGAGGAGGAGGTTATACTGTAGAGTCTTGTTCCTCCAGAGGAGGTTATACTGTAGAGTCTTGTTCCCCCAGAGGAGGAGGTTATACTGTAGAGTCTTGTTCCCCCAGAGGAGGAGGTTATACTGTATAGTCTTGTTCCCCCAGAGGAGGAGGTTATACTGTAGAGTCTTGTTCCCCCAGAGGAGGTTATACTGTAGAGTCTTGATCCCCCAGAGGAGGTTATACTGTAGAGTCTTGTTCCTCCAGAGGAGGAGGTTATACTGTAGAGTCTTGTTCCTCCAGAGGAGGTTATACTGTAGAGTCTTATTCCTCCAGAGGAGGTTATACTGTAGAGTCTTGTTCCTCCAGAGGAGGTTATACTGTAGAGTCTTGTTCCCCAGAGTAGGAGGTTATACTGTAGAGTCTTGTTCCCCCAGAGGAGGAGGTTATACTGTAGAGTCTTGATCCCCCAGAGGAGGTTATACTGTAGAGTCTTGTTCCCCCAGAGAAGAAGGTTATACTGTAGAGTCTTGTTCCCCCAGAGGAGGAGGTTATACTGTAGAGTCTTGATCCCCCAGAGGAGGTTATACTGTAGAGTCTTGTTCCCCCAGAGGAGGAGGTTATACTGTAGAGTCTTGTTCCCCCAGAGGAGGAGGTTATACTGTAGAGTCTTGTTCCCCCAGAGGAGGAGGTTATACTGTAGAGTATTGTTCCTCCAGAGGAGGAGGTTATACTGTAGAGTCTTGTTCCCCCAGAGGAGGAGGTTATACTGTAGAGTCTTGTTCCTCCAGAGGAGGTTATACTGTAGAGTCTTGTTCCCCCAGAGGAGGTTATACTGTAGAGTCTTGTTCCCCCAGAGGAGAAGGTTATACTGTAGAGTCTTGTTCCCCCAGAGGAGGAGGTTATACTGCAGATTCTTGTTCCTCCAGAGGAGGAGGTTATACTGTATAGTCTTGTTCCCCCAGAGGAGGAGGTTATACTGTAGAGTCTTGTTCCCCAGAGGAGGTTATACTGTAGAGTCTTGATCCCCCAGAGGAGGTTATACTGTAGAGTCTTGTTCCTCCAGAGGAGGAGGTTATACTGTAGAGTCTTGTTCCCCCAGAGGAGGAGGTTATACTGTAGAGTCTTGTTCCCCCAGAGGAGGAGGTTATACTGTAGAGTCTTGTTCCCCCAGAGGAGGAGGTTATACTGTAGAGTCTTGTTCCCCCAGAGGAGGTTATACTGTAGAGTCTTCTTCCTCCAGAGGAGGAGGTTATACTGTAGAGTCTTGTTCCCCCAGAGGAGGAGGTTATACTGTAGAGTCTTGTTCCTCCAGAGGAGGAGGTTATACTGTAGAGTCTTGTTCCCCAGAGGAGGTTATACTGTAGAGTCTTGTTCCCCCAGAGGAGGAGGTTATACTGTAGAGTCTTGATCCCCCAGAGGAGGAGGTTATACTGTAGAGTCTTGTTCCTCCAGAGGAGGAGGTTATACTGTAGAGTCTTGTTCCCCCAGAGGAGGAGGTTATACTGTAGAGTCTTGTTCCTCCAGAGGAGGTTATACTGTAGAGTCTTGTTCCCCCAGAGGAGGAGGTTATACTGTAGAGTCTTGTTCCCCCAGAGGAGGAGGTTATACTGTAGAGTCTTGTTCCCCCAGAGGAGGTTATACTGTAGAGTCTTGTTCCCCCAGAGGAGGAGGTTATACTGTATAGTCTTGTTCCCCCAGAGGAGAAGGTTATACTGTAGAGTCTTGTTCCCCCAGAGGAGGAGGTTATACTGTAGAGTCTTGTTCCCCCAGAGGAGGAGGTTATACTGTAGAGTCTTGTTCCCCCAGAGGAGGAGGTTATACTGTATAGTCTTGTTCCCCCAGAGGAGGAGGTTATACTGTAGAGTCTTGTTCCCCCAGAGGAGGTTATACTGTAGAGTCTTGATCCCCCAGAGGAGGTTATACTGTAGAGTCTTGTTCCCCCAGAGGAGGTTATACTGTAGAGTCTTGTTCCCCCAGAGGAGGAGGTTATACTGTAGAGTCTTGTTCCCCCAGAGGAGGAGGTTATACTGTAGAGTCTTGTTCCTCCAGAGGAGGTTATACTGTAGAGTCTTGTTCCCCCAGAGGAGGAGGTTATACTGTAGAGTCTTGTTCCCCCAGAGGAGGAGGTTATACTGTAGAGTCTTGTTCCCCCAGAGGAGGAGGTTATACTGTAGAGTCTTGATCCCCCAGAGGAGGTTATACTGTAGAGTCTTGTTCCTCCAGAGGAGGAGGTTATACTGTAGAGTCTTGTTCCCCCAGAGGAGGAGGTTATACTGTAGAGTCTTGTTCCCCCAGAGGAGGAGGTTATACTGTAGAGTCTTGTTCCTCCAGAGGAGGTTATACTGTAGAGTCTTGTTCCTCCAGAGGAGGTTATACTGTAGAGTCTTGTTCCTCCAGAGGAGGTTATACTGTAGAGTCTTGTTCCTCCAGAGGAGGTTATACTGTAGAGTCTTGTTCCCCCAGAGGAGGTTATACTGTAGAGTCTTGTTCCCCCAGAGGAGGAGGTTATACTGTAGAGTCTTGTTCCCCCAGAGGAGGAGGTTATACTGTAGAGTCTTGTTCCTCCAGAGGAGGTTATACTGTAGAGTCTTGTTCCCCCAGAGGAGGAGGTTATACTGTAGAGTCTTGTTCCCCCAGAGGAGGAGGTTATACTGTAGAGTCTTGTTCCCCCAGAGGAGGAGGTTATACTGTAGAGTCTTGATCCCCCAGAGGAGGTTATACTGTAGAGTCTTGTTCCTCCAGAGGAGGAGGTTATACTGTAGAGTCTTGTTCCCCCAGAGGAGGAGGTTATACTGTAGAGTCTTGTTCCCCCAGAGGAGGAGGTTATACTGTAGAGTCTTGTTCCCCCAGAGGAGGAGGTTATACTGCAGATTCTTGTTCCCCCAGAGGAGGAGGTTATACTGTAGAGTCTTGTTCCCCCAGAGGAGGAGGTTATACTGTATAGTCTTGTTCCCCCAGAGGAGGAGGTTATACTGTAGAGTCTTGTTCCTCCAGAGGAGGAGGTTATACTGTAGAGTCTTGTTCCCCCAGAGGAGGAGGTTATACTGTAGAGTCTTGATCCCCCAGAGGAGGTTATACTGTAGAGTCTTGTTCCCCCAGAGGAGGAGGTTATACTGTAGAGTCTTGTTCCCCCAGAGGAGGAGGTTATACTGTAGAGTCTTGTTCCCCCAGAGGAGGAGGTTATACTGTAGAGTATTGTTCCTCCAGAGGAGGAGGTTATACTGTAGAGTCTTGTTCCCCCAGAGGAGGAGGTTATACTGTAGAGTCTTGTTCCTCCAGAGGAGGTTATACTGTAGAGTCTTGTTCCCCCAGAGGAGGTTATACTGTAGAGTCTTGTTCCCCCAGAGGAGAAGGTTATACTGTAGAGTCTTGTTCCCCCAGAGGAGGAGGTTATACTGCAGATTCTTGTTCCTCCAGAGGAGGAGGTTATACTGTATAGTCTTGTTCCCCCAGAGGAGGAGGTTATACTGTAGAGTCTTGTTCCCCCAGAGGAGGTTATACTGTAGAGTCTTGATCCCCAGAGGAGGTTATACTGTAGAGTCTTGTTCCTCCAGAGGAGGAGGTTATACTGTAGAGTCTTGTTCCCCCAGAGGAGGAGGTTATACTGTAGAGTCTTGTTCCCCCAGAGGAGGAGGTTATACTGTAGAGTCTTGTTCCCCCAGAGGAGGAGGTTATACTGTAGAGTCTTGTTCCCCCAGAGGAGGTTATACTGTAGAGTCTTCTTCCTCCAGAGGAGGAGGTTATACTGTAGAGTCTTGTTCCCCCAGAGGAGGAGGTTATACTGTAGAGTCTTGTTCCTCCAGAGGAGGAGGTTATACTGTAGAGTCTTGTTCCCCCAGAGGAGGTTATACTGTAGAGTCTTGTTCCCCCAGAGGAGGAGGTTATACTGTAGAGTCTTGATCCCCCAGAGGAGGAGGTTATACTGTAGAGTCTTGTTCCTCCAGAGGAGGAGGTTATACTGTAGAGTCTTGTTCCCCCAGAGGAGGAGGTTATACTGTAGAGTCTTGTTCCTCCAGAGGAGGTTATACTGTAGAGTCTTGTTCCCCCAGAGGAGGAGGTTATACTGTAGAGTCTTGTTCCCCCAGAGGAGGAGGTTATACTGTAGAGTCTTGTTCCCCCAGAGGAGGTTATACTGTAGAGTCTTGTTCCCCCAGAGGAGGAGGTTATACTGTATAGTCTTGTTCCCCCAGAGGAGAAGGTTATACTGTAGAGTCTTGTTCCCCCAGAGGAGGAGGTTATACTGTAGAGTCTTGTTCCCCCAGAGGAGGAGGTTATACTGTAGAGTCTTGTTCCCCCAGAGGAGGAGGTTATACTGTATAGTCTTGTTCCCCCAGAGGAGGAGGTTATACTGTAGAGTCTTGTTCCCCAGAGGAGGTTATACTGTAGAGTCTTGATCCCCAGAGGAGGTTATACTGTAGAGTCTTGTTCCTCCAGAGGAGGAGGTTATACTGTAGAGTCTTGTTCCTCCAGAGGAGGTTATACTGTAGAGTCTTGTTCCTCCAGAGGAGGTTATACTGTAGAGTCTTGTTCCTCCAGAGGAGGTTATACTGTAGAGTCTTGTTCCTCCAGAGGAGGTTATACTGTAGAGTCTTGTTCCCCCAGAGGAGGTTATACTGTAGAGTCTTGTTCCCCCAGAGGAGGAGGTTATACTGTAGAGTCTTGTTCCCCCAGAGGAGGAGGTTATACTGTAGAGTCTTGTTCCTCCAGAGGAGGTTATACTGTAGAGTCTTGTTCCCCCAGAGGAGGAGGTTATACTGTAGAGTCTTGTTCCCCCAGAGGAGGAGGTTATACTGTAGAGTCTTGTTCCCCCAGAGGAGGAGGTTATACTGTAGAGTCTTGATCCCCCAGAGGAGGTTATACTGTAGAGTCTTGTTCCTCCAGAGGAGGAGGTTATACTGTAGAGTCTTGTTCCCCCAGAGGAGGAGGTTATACTGTAGAGTCTTGTTTCCCCAGAGGAGGAGGTTATACTGTAGAGTCTTGTTCCCCCAGAGGAGGTTATACTGTAGAGTCTTGTTCCCCCAGAGGAGGAGGTTATACTGTAGAGTCTTGTTCCCCCAGAGGAGGAGGTTATACTGCAGATTCTTGTTCCCCCAGAGGAGGAGGATATACTGTAGAGTCTTGTTCCCCCAGAGGAGGAGGTTATACTGTATAGTCTTGTTCCCCCAGAGGAGGAGGTTATACTGTAGAGTCTTGTTCCTCCAGAGGAGGAGGTTATACTGTAGAGTCTTGTTCCCCCAGAGGAGGAGGTTATACTGTAGAGTCTTGTTCCTCCAGAGGAGGTTATACTGTAGAGTCTTGTTCCCCCAGAGGAGGAGGTTATACTGTAGAGTCTTGTTCCCCCAGAGGAGGAGGTTATACTGTAGAGTCTTGTTCCCCCAGAGGAGGTTATACTGTAGAGTCTTGTTCCCCAGAGGAGGAGGTTATACTGTATAGTCTTGTTCCCCCAGAGGAGGAGGTTATACTGTAGAGTCTTGTTCCCCCAGAGGAGGTTATACTGTAGAGTCTTGTTCCCCCAGAGGAGGAGGTTATACTGTAGAGTCTTGTTCCTCCAGAGGAGGTTATACTGTAGAGTCTTGTTCCCCCAGAGGAGGAGGTTATACTGTAGAGTCTTGTTCCCCCAGAGGAGGAGGTTATACTGTAGAGTCTTGTTCCCCCAGAGGAGGAGGTTATACTGTATAGTCTTGTTCCCCCAGAGGAGGAGGTTATACTGTAGAGTCTTGTTCCCCCAGAGGAGGTTATACTGTAGAGTCTTGATCCCCCAGAGGAGGTTATACTGTAGAGTCTTGTTCCTCCAGAGGAGGAGGTTATACTGTAGAGTCTTGTTCCTCCAGAGGAGGTTATACTGTAGAGTCTTGTTCCTCCAGAGGAGGTTATACTGTAGAGTCTTGTTCCCCCAGAGGAGGAGGTTATACTGTAGAGTCTTGTTCCCCCAGAGGAGGAGGTTATACTGTAGAGTCTTGATCCCCCAGAGGAGGTTATACTGTAGAGTCTTGTTCCCCCAGAGGAGGAGGTTATACTGTAGAGTCTTGTTCCCCCAGAGGAGGAGGTTATACTGTAGAGTCTTGTTCCCCCAGAGGAGGAGGTTATACTGTAGAGTATTGTTCCTCCAGAGGAGGAGGTTATACTGTAGAGTCTTGTTCCCCCAGAGGAGGAGGTTATACTGTAGAGTCTTGTTCCTCCAGAGGAGGTTATACTGTAGAGTCTTGTTCCCCCAGAGGAGGTTATACTGTAGAGTCTTGTTCCCCCAGAGGAGAAGGTTATACTGTAGAGTCTTGTTCCCCCAGAGGAGGAGGTTATACTGCAGATTCTTGTTCCTCCAGAGGAGGAGGTTATACTGTATAGTCTTGTTCCCCCAGAGGAGGAGGTTATACTGTAGAGTCTTGTTCCCCCAGAGGAGGTTATACTGTAGAGTCTTGATCCCCCAGAGGAGGTTATACTGTAGAGTCTTGTTCCTCCAGAGGAGGAGGTTATACTGTAGAGTCTTGTTCCCCCAGAGGAGGAGGTTATACTGTAGAGTCTTGTTCCTCCAGAGGAGGAGGTTATACTGTAGAGTCTTGTTCCCCCAGAGGAGGAGGTTATACTGTAGAGTCTTGTTCCTCCAGAGGAGGTTATACTGTAGAGTCTTGTTCCCCCAGAGGAGGAGGTTATACTGTAGAGTCTTGTTCCCCCAGAGGAGGAGGTTATACTGTAGAGTCTTGTTCCCCCAGAGGAGGTTATACTGTAGAGTCTTGTTCCCCCAGAGGAGGAGGTTATACTGTATAGTCTTGTTCCCCCAGAGGAGAAGGTTATACTGTAGAGTCTTGTTCCCCCAGAGGAGGAGGTTATACTGTAGAGTCTTGTTCCCCCAGAGGAGGAGGTTATACTGTAGAGTCTTGTTCCCCCAGAGGAGGAGGTTATACTGTATAGTCTTGTTCCCCCAGAGGAGGAGGTTATACTGTAGAGTCTTGTTCCCCCAGAGGAGGTTATACTGTAGAGTCTTGATCCCCCAGAGGAGGTTATACTGTAGAGTCTTGTTCCTCCAGAGGAGGAGGTTATACTGTAGAGTCTTGTTCCTCCAGAGGAGGTTATACTGTAGAGTCTTGTTCCTCCAGAGGAGGTTATAGTGTAGAGTCTTGTTCCTCCAGAGGAGGTTATACTGTAGAGTCTTGTTCCTCCAGAGGAGGTTATACTGTAGAGTCTTGTTCCCCCAGAGGAGGTTATACTGTAGAGTCTTGTTCCCCCAGAGGAGGAGGTTATACTGTAGAGTCTTGTTCCCCCAGAGGAGGAGGTTATACTGTAGAGTCTTGTTCCTCCAGAGGAGGTTATACTGTAGAGTCTTGTTCCCCCAGAGGAGGAGGTTATACTGTAGAGTCTTGTTCCCCCAGAGGAGGAGGTTATACTGTAGAGTCTTGTTCCCCCAGAGGAGGAGGTTATACTGTATAGTCTTGTTCCCCCAGAGGAGGAGGTTATACTGTAGAGTCTTGTTCCCCCAGAGGAGGTTATACTGTAGAGTCTTGATCCCCCAGAGGAGGTTATACTGTAGAGTCTTGTTCCTCCAGAGGAGGAGGTTATACTGTAGAGTCTTGTTCCTCCAGAGGAGGTTATACTGTAGAGTCTTGTTCCTCCAGAGGAGGTTATACTGTAGAGTCTTGTTCCTCCAGAGGAGGTTATACTGTAGAGTCTTGTTCCCCCAGAGGAGGAGGTTATACTGTATAGTATTGTTCCTCCAGAGGAGGAGGTTATACTGTAGAGTCTTGTTCCCCCAGAGGAGGAGGTTATACTGTAGAGTCTTGTTCCCCCAGAGGAGGAGGTTATACTGTAGAGTCTTGTTCCTCCAGAGGAGGTTATACTGTAGAGTCTTGTTCCCCCAGAGGAGGTTATACTGTAGAGTCTTGTTCCCCCAGAGGAGGAGGTTATACTGTAGAGTCTTGTTCCCCCAGAGGAGGAGGTTATACTGCAGATTCTTGTTCCCCCAGAGGAGGAGGTTATACTGTAGAGTCTTGTTCCCCCAGAGGAGGAGGTTATACTGTATAGTCTTGTTCCCCCAGAGGAGGAGGTTATACTGTAGAGTCTTGTTCCTCCAGAGGAGGAGGTTATACTGTAGAGTCTTGTTCCCCCAGAGGAGGAGGTTATACTGTAGAGTCTTGTTCCTCCAGAGGAGGAGGTTATACTGTAGAGTCTTGTTCCCCCAGAGGAGGAGGTTATACTGTAGAGTCTTGTTCCTCCAGAGGAGGTTATACTGTAGAGTCTTGTTCCCCCAGAGGAGGAGGTTATACTGTAGAGTCTTGTTCCCCCAGAGGAGGAGGTTATACTGTAGAGTCTTGTTCCCCCAGAGGAGGTTATACTGTAGAGTCTTGTTCCCCCAGAGGAGGAGGTTATACTGTATAGTCTTGTTCCCCCAGAGGAGGAGGTTATACTGTAGAGTCTTGTTCCCCCAGAGGAGGTTATACTGTAGAGTCTTGTTCCCCCAGAGGAGGAGGTTATACTGTATAGTCTTGTTCCCCCAGAGGAGGAGGTTATACTGTAGAGTCTTGTTCCCCAGAGGAGGTTATACTGTAGAGTCTTGATCCCCAGAGGAGGTTATACTGTAGAGTCTTGTTCCTCCAGAGGAGGAGGTTATACTGTAGAGTCTTGTTCCTCCAGAGGAGGTTATACTGTAGAGTCTTGTTCCTCCAGAGGAGGTTATACTGTAGAGTCTTGTTCCTCCAGAGGAGGTTATACTGTAGAGTCTTGTTCCCCCAGAGGAGGAGGTTATACTGTAGAGTCTTGTTCCCCCAGAGGAGGAGGTTATACTGTAGAGTCTTGATCCCCCAGAGGAGGTTATACTGTAGAGTCTTGTTCCCCCAGAGAAGAAGGTTATACTGTAGAGTCTTGTTCCCCCAGAGGAGGAGGTTATACTGTAGAGTCTTGTTCCCCCAGAGGAGGAGGTTATACTGCAGATTCTTGTTCCTCCAGAGGAGGAGGTTATACTGTATAGTCTTGTTCCCCCAGAGGAGGAGGTTATACTGTAGAGTCTTGATCCCCCAGAGGAGGTTATACTGTAGAGTCTTGTTCCTCCAGAGGAGGAGGTTATACTGTAGAGTCTTGTTCCCCCAGAGGAGGAGGTTATACTGTAGAGTCTTGTTCCCCCAGAGGAGGAGGTTATACTGTAGAGTCTTGTTCCCCCAGAGGAGGAGGTTATACTGTAGAGTCTTGTTCCCCCAGAGGAGGTTATACTGTAGAGTCTTCTTCCTCCAGAGGAGGAGGTTATACTGTAGAGTCTTGTTCCCCCAGAGGAGGATGTTATACTGTAGAGTCTTGTTCCCCCAGAGGAGGTTATACTGTAGAGTCTTCTTCCTCCAGAGGAGGAGGTTATACTGTAGAGTCTTGTTCCCCCAGAGGAGGAGGTTATACTGTAGAGTCTTGTTCCTCCAGAGGAGGTTATACTGTAGAGTCTTGTTCCCCCAGAGGAGGAGGTTATACTGTAGAGTCTTGTTCCCCCAGAGGAGGAGGTTATACTGCAGATTCTTGTTCCTCCAGAGGAGGAGGTTATACTGTATAGTCTTGTTCCCCCAGAGGAGGAGGTTATACTGTAGAGTCTTGATCCCCCAGAGGAGGTTATACTGTAGAGTCTTGTTCCCCCAGAGGAGGAGGTTATACTGTAGAGTCTTGTTCCCCCAGAGGAGGAGGTTATACTGTAGAGTCTTGTTCCCCCAGAGGAGGAGGTTATACTGTAGAGTCTTGTTCCCCCAGAGGAGGTTATACTGTAGAGTCTTCTTCCTCCAGAGGAGGAGGTTATACTGTAGAGTCTTGTTCCCCCAGAGGAGGAGGTTATACTGTAGAGTCTTGTTCCTCCAGAGGAGGAGGTTATACTGTAGAGTCTTGTTCCCCCAGAGGAGGTTATACTGTAGAGTCTTGTTCCCCCAGAGGAGGAGGTTATACTGTAGAGTCTTGATCCCCCAGAGGAGGAGGTTATACTGTAGAGTCTTGTTCCTCCAGAGGAGGAGGTTATACTGTAGAGTCTTGTTCCCCCAGAGGAGGAGGTTATACTGTAGAGTCTTGTTCCTCCAGAGGAGGTTATACTGTAGAGTCTTGTTCCCCCAGAGGAGGAGGTTATACTGTAGAGTCTTGTTCCCCCAGAGGAGGAGGTTATACTGTAGAGTCTTGTTCCGCCAGAGGAGGTTATACTGTAGAGTCTTGTTCCCCCAGAGGAGGAGGTTATACTGTATAGTCTTGTTCCCCCAGAGGAGAAGGTTATACTGTAGAGTCTTGTTCCCCCAGAGGAGGAGGTTATACTGTAGAGTCTTGTTCCCCCAGAGGAGGAGGTTATACTGTAGAGTCTTGTTCCCCCAGAGGAGGAGGTTATACTGTATAGTCTTGTTCCCCCAGAGGAGGAGGTTATACTGTAGAGTCTTGTTCCCCCAGAGGAGGTTATACTGTATAGTCTTGATCCCCCAGAGGAGGTTATACTGTAGAGTCTTGTTCCTCCAGAGGAGGAGGTTATACTGTAGAGTCTTGTTCCTCCAGAGGAGGTTATACTGTAGAGTCTTGTTCCTCCAGAGGAGGTTATACTGTAGAGTCTTGTTCCTCCAGAGGAGGTTATACTGTAGAGTCTTGTTCCTCCAGAGGAGGTTATACTGTAGAGTCTTGTTCCCCCAGAGGAGGTTATACTGTAGAGTCTTGTTCCCCCAGAGGAGGAGGTTATACTGTAGAGTCTTGTTCCCCCAGAGGAGGAGGTTATACTGTAGAGTCTTGTTCCTCCAGAGGAGGTTATACTGTAGAGTCTTGTTCCCCCAGAGGAGGAGGTTATACTGTAGAGTCTTGTTCCCCCAGAGGAGGAGGTTATACTGTAGAGTCTTGTTCCCCCAGAGGAGGAGGTTATACTGTATAGTCTTGTTCCCCCAGAGGAGGAGGTTATACTGTAGAGTCT
The DNA here is from genome assembly GCF_034236695.1 of Oncorhynchus nerka. NCBI lineage: Eukaryota > Metazoa > Chordata > Actinopteri > Salmoniformes > Salmonidae > Oncorhynchus > Oncorhynchus nerka. Next base: position 47,322,332 of record NC_088424.1, on the reverse strand, counting down.
TGTTCCCCCAGAGGAGGTTATACTGTAGAGTCTTGTTCCTCCAGAGGAGGTTATACTGTAGAGTCTTGTTCCCCCAGAGGAGGAGGTTATACTGTAGAGTCTTGTTCCCCCAGAGGAGGAGGTTATACTGTAGAGTCTTGTTCCCCCAGAGGAGGTTATACTGTAGAGTCTTGTTCCCCCAGAGGAGGAGGTTATACTGTATAGTCTTGTTCCCCCAGAGGAGAAGGTTATACTGTAGAGTCTTGTTCCCCCAGAGGAGGAGGTTATACTGTAGAGTCTTGTTCCCCCAGAGGAGGAGGTTATACTGTAGAGTCTTGTTCCCCCAGAGGAGGAGGTTATACTGTATAGTCTTGTTCCCCCAGAGGAGGAGGTTATACTGTAGAGTCTTGTTCCCCCAGAGGAGGTTATACTGTAGAGTCTTGATCCCCCAGAGGAGGTTATACTGTAGAGTCTTGTTCCTCCAGAGGAGGAGGTTATACTGTAGAGTCTTGTTCCTCCAGAGGAGGTTATACTGTAGAGTCTTGTTCCTCCAGAGGAGGTTATACTGTAGAGTCTTGTTCCTCCAGAGGAGGTTATACTGTAGAGTCTTGTTCCTCCAGAGGAGGTTATACTGTAGAGTCTTGTTCCCCCAGAGGAGGTTATACTGTAGAGTCTTGTTCCCCCAGAGGAGGAGGTTATACTGTAGAGTCTTGTTCCCCCAGAGGAGGAGGTTATACTGTAGAGTCTTGTTCCTCCAGAGGAGGTTATACTGTAGAGTCTTGTTCCCCCAGAGGAGGAGGTTATACTGTAGAGTCTTGTTCCCCCAGAGGAGGAGGTTATACTGTAGAGTCTTGTTCCCCCAGAGGAGGAGGTTATACTGTATAGTCTTGTTCCCCCAGAGGAGGAGGTTATACTGTAGAGTCTTGTTCCCCCAGAGGAGGTTATACTGTAGAGTCTTGATCCCCCAGAGGAGGTTATACTGTAGAGTCTTGTTCCTCCAGAGGAGGAGGTTATACTGTAGAGTCTTGTTCCTCCAGAGGAGGTTATACTGTAGAGTCTTGTTCCTCCAGAGGAGGTTATACTGTAGAGTCTTGTTCCTCCAGAGGAGGTTATACTGTAGAGTCTTGTTCCCCCAGAGGAGGAGGTTATACTGTAGAGTCTTGTTCCCCCAGAGGAGGAGGTTATACTGTAGAGTCTTGATCCCCCAGAGGAGGTTATACTGTAGAGTCTTGTTCCCCCAGAGAAGAAGGTTATACTGTAGAGTCTTGATCCCCCAGAGGAGGTTATACTGTAGAGTCTTGTTCCCCCAGAGGAGGAGGTTATACTGTAGAGTCTTGTTCCCCCAGAGGAGGAGGTTATACTGTAGAGTCTTGTTCCCCCAGAGGAGGAGGTTATACTGTAGAGTATTGTTCCTCCAGAGGAGGAGGTTATACTGTAGAGTCTTGTTCCCCCAGAGGAGGAGGTTATACTGTAGAGTCTTGTTCCTCCAGAGGAGGTTATACTGTAGAGTCTTGTTCCCCCAGAGGAGGTTATACTGTAGAGTCTTGTTCCCCCAGAGGAGAAGGTTATACTGTAGAGTCTTGTTCCCCCAGAGGAGGAGGTTATACTGCAGATTCTTGTTCCTCCAGAGGAGGAGGTTATACTGTATAGTCTTGTTCCCCCAGAGGAGGAGGTTATACTGTAGAGTCTTGTTCCCCCAGAGGAGGTTATACTGTAGAGTCTTGATCCCCAGAGGAGGTTATACTGTAGAGTCTTGTTCCTCCAGAGGAGGAGGTTATACTGTAGAGTCTTGTTCCCCCAGAGGAGGAGGTTATACTGTAGAGTCTTGTTCCCCCAGAGGAGGAGGTTATACTGTAGAGTCTTGTTCCCCCAGAGGAGGAGGTTATACTGTAGAGTCTTGTTCCCCCAGAGGAGGTTATACTGTAGAGTCTTCTTCCTCCAGAGGAGGAGGTTATACTGTAGAGTCTTGTTCCCCCAGAGGAGGAGGTTATACTGTAGAGTCTTGTTCCTCCAGAGGAGGAGGTTATACTGTAGAGTCTTGTTCCCCCAGAGGAGGTTATACTGTAGAGTCTTGTTCCCCCAGAGGAGGAGGTTATACTGTAGAGTCTTGATCCCCCAGAGGAGGAGGTTATACTGTAGAGTCTTGTTCCTCCAGAGGAGGAGGTTATACTGTAGAGTCTTGTTCCCCCAGAGGAGGAGGTTATACTGTAGAGTCTTGTTCCTCCAGAGGAGGTTATACTGTAGAGTCTTGTTCCCCCAGAGGAGGAGGTTATACTGTAGAGTCTTGTTCCCCCAGAGGAGGAGGTTATACTGTAGAGTCTTGTTCCCCAGAGGAGGTTATACTGTAGAGTCTTGTTCCCCCAGAGGAGGAGGTTATACTGTATAGTCTTGTTCCCCCAGAGGAGAAGGTTATACTGTAGAGTCTTGTTCCCCCAGAGGAGGAGGTTATACTGTAGAGTCTTGTTCCCCCAGAGGAGGAGGTTATACTGTAGAGTCTTGTTCCCCAGAGGAGGAGGTTATACTGTATAGTCTTGTTCCCCCAGAGGAGGAGGTTATACTGTAGAGTCTTGTTCCCCAGAGGAGGTTATACTGTAGAGTCTTGATCCCCCAGAGGAGGTTATACTGTAGAGTCTTGTTCCTCCAGAGGAGGAGGTTATACTGTAGAGTCTTGTTCCTCCAGAGGAGGTTATACTGTAGAGTCTTGTTCCTCCAGAGGAGGTTATACTGTAGAGTCTTGTTCCTCCAGAGGAGGTTATACTGTAGAGTCTTGTTCCTCCAGAGGAGGTTATACTGTAGAGTCTTGTTCCCCCAGAGGAGGAGGTTATACTGTAGAGTCTTGTTCCCCCAGAGGAGGAGGTTATACTGTAGAGTCTTGATCCCCAGAGGAGGTTATACTGTAGAGTCTTGTTCCCCCAGAGAAGAAGGTTATACTGTAGAGTCTTGTTCCCCCAGAGGAGGAGGTTATACTGTAGAGTCTTGATCCCCCAGAGGAGGTTATACTGTAGAGTCTTGTTCCCCCAGAGGAGGAGGTTATACTGTAGAGTCTTGTTCCCCCAGAGGAGGAGGTTATACTGTAGAGTCTTGTTCCCCCAGAGGAGGAGGTTATACTGTAGAGTATTGTTCCTCCAGAGGAGGAGGTTATACTGTAGAGTCTTGTTCCCCCAGAGGAGGAGGTTATACTGTAGAGTCTTGTTCCTCCAGAGGAGGTTATACTGTAGAGTCTTGTTCCCCCAGAGGAGGTTATACTGTAGAGTCTTGTTCCCCCAGAGGAGAAGGTTATACTGTAGAGTCTTGTTCCCCCAGAGGAGGAGGTTATACTGCAGATTCTTGTTCCCCCAGAGGAGGAGGTTATACTGTAGAGTCTTGTTCCCCCAGAGGAGGAGGTTATACTGTATAGTCTTGTTCCCCCAGAGGAGGAGGTTATACTGTAGAGTCTTGTTCCTCCAGAGGAGGAGGTTATACTGTAGAGTCTTGTTCCCCCAGAGGAGGAGGTTATACTGTAGAGTATTGTTCCCCCAGAGGAGGAGGTTATACTGTAGAGTCTTGTTCCCCCAGAGGAGGAGGTTATACTGTAGAGTCTTGTTCCTCCAGAGGAGGAGGTTATACTGTAGAGTCTTGTTCCCCCAGAGGAGGAGGTTATACTGTAGAGTCTTGTTCCCCCAGAGGAGGAGGTTATACTGTAGAGTCTTGATCCCCCAGAGGAGGTTATACTGTAGAGTCTTGTTCCCCCAGAGAAGAAGGTTATACTGTAGAGTCTTGTTCCCCCAGAGGAGGAGGTTATACTGTAGAGTCTTGATCCCCCAGAGGAGGTTATACTGTAGAGTCTTGTTCCCCCAAAGGAGGAGGTTATACTGTAGAGTCTTGTTCCCCCAGAGGAGGAGGTTATACTGTAGAGTCTTGTTCCCCCAGAGGAGGAGGTTATACTGTAGAGTATTGTTCCTCCAGAGGAGGAGGTTATACTGTAGAGTCTTGTTCCCCCAGAGGAGGAGGTTATACTGTAGAGTCTTGTTCCTCCAGAGGAGGTTATACTGTAGAGTCTTGTTCCCCCAGAGGAGGTTATACTGTAGAGTCTTGTTCCCCCAGAGGAGAAGGTTATACTGTAGAGTCTTGTTCCCCCAGAGGAGGAGGTTATACTGCAGATTCTTGTTCCCCCAGAGGAGGAGGTTATACTGTAGAGTCTTGTTCCCCCAGAGGAGGAGGTTATACTGTATAGTCTTGTTCCCCCAGAGGAGGAGGTTATACTGTAGAGTCTTGTTCCTCCAGAGGAGGAGGTTATACTGTAGAGTCTTGTTCCCCCAGAGGAGGAGGTTATACTGTAGAGTATTGTTCCCCCAGAGGAGGAGGTTATACTGTAGAGTCTTGTTCCCCCAGAGGAGGAGGTTATACTGTAGAGTCTTGTTCCTCCAGAGGAGGAGGTTATACTGTAGAGTCTTGTTCCCCCAGAGGAGGAGGTTATACTGTAGAGTCTTGTTCCCCAGAGGAGGAGGTTATACTGTAGAGTCTTGATCCCCAGAGGAGGTTATACTGTAGAGTCTTGTTCCCCAGAGAAGAAGGTTATACTGTAGAGTCTTGTTCCCCCAGAGGAGGAGGTTATACTGTAGAGTCTTGATCCCCCAGAGGAGGTTATACTGTAGAGTCTTGTTCCCCCAAAGGAGGAGGTTATACTGTAGAGTCTTGTTCCCCCAGAGGAGGAGGTTATACTGTAGAGTCTTGTTCCCCCAGAGGAGGAGGTTATACTGTAGAGTATTGTTCCTCCAGAGGAGGAGGTTATACTGTAGAGTCTTGTTCCCCCAGAGGAGGAGGTTATACTGTAGAGTCTTGTTCCTCCAGAGGAGGTTATACTGTAGAGTCTTGTTCCCCCAGAGGAGGTTATACTGTAGAGTCTTGTTCCCCCAGAGGAGAAGGTTATACTGTAGAGTCTTGTTCCCCCAGAGGAGGAGGTTATACTGCAGATTCTTGTTCCCCAGAGGAGGAGGTTATACTGTATAGTCTTGTTCCCCCAGAGGAGGAGGTTATACTGTAGAGTCTTGTACCCCAGAGGAGGTTATACTGTAGAGTCTTGATCCCCCAGAGGAGGTTATACTGTAGAGTCTTGTTCCTCCAGAGGAGGAGGTTATACTGTAGAGTCTTGTTCCCCCAGAGGAGGAGGTTATACTGTAGAGTCTTGTTCCCCAGAGGAGGAGGTTATACTGTAGAGTCTTGTTCCCCCAGAGGAGGAGGTTATACTGTAGAGTCTTGTTCCCCCAGAGGAGGTTATACTGTAGAGTCTTCTTCCTCCAGAGGAGGAGGTTATACTGTAGAGTCTTGTTCCCCCAGAGGAGGAGGTTATACTGTAGAGTCTTGTTCCTCCAGAGGAGGAGGTTATACTGTAGAGTCTTGTTCCCCCAGAGGAGGTTATACTGTAGAGTCTTGTTCCCCCAGAGGAGGAGGTTATACTGTAGAGTCTTGATCCCCAGAGGAGGAGGTTATACTGTAGAGTCTTGTTCCTCCAGAGGAGGAGGTTATACTGTAGAGTCTTGTTCCCCCAGAGGAGGAGGTTATACTGTAGAGTCTTGTTCCTCCAGAGGAGGTTATACTGTAGAGTCTTGTTCCCCCAGAGGAGGAGGTTATACTGTAGAGTCTTGTTCCCCAGAGGAGGAGGTTATACTGTAGAGTCTTGTTCCCCAGAGGAGGTTATACTGTAGAGTCTTGTTCCCCCAGAGGAGGAGGTTATACTGTATAGTCTTGTTCCACCAGAGGAGAAGGTTATACTGTAGAGTCTTGTTCCCCCAGAGGAGGAGGTTATACTGTAGAGTCTTGTTCCCCCAGAGGAGGAGGTTATACTGTAGAGTCTTGTTCCCCCAGAGGAGGAGGTTATACTGTATAGTCTTGTTCCCCCAGAGGAGGAGGTTATACTGTAGAGTCTTGTTCCCCCAGAGGAGGTTATACTGTAGAGTCTTGATCCCCCAGAGGAGGTTATACTGTAGAGTCTTGTTCCTCCAGAGGAGGAGGTTATACTGTAGAGTCTTGTTCCTCCAGAGGAGGTTATACTGTAGAGTCTTGTTCCTCCAGAGGAGGTTATACTGTAGAGTCTTGTTCCTCCAGAGGAGGTTATACTGTAGAGTCTTGTTCCTCCAGAGGAGGTTATACTGTAGAGTCTTGTTCCCCCAGAGGAGGAGGTTATACTGTAGAGTCTTGTTCCCCCAGAGGAGGAGGTTATACTGTAGAGTCTTGATCCCCCAGAGGAGGTTATACTGTAGAGTCTTGTTCCCCCAGAGAAGAAGGTTATACTGTAGAGTCTTGTTCCCCCAGAGGTAGAGGTTATACTGTAGAGTCTTGATCCCCCAGAGGAGGTTATACTGTAGAGTCTTGTTCCCCCAGAGGAGGAGGTTATACTGTAGAGTCTTGTTCCCCCAGAGGAGGAGGTTATACTGTAGAGTCTTGTTCCCCCAGAGGAGGAGGTTATACTGTAGAGTATTGCTCCTCCAGAGGAGGAGGTTATACTGTAGAGTCTTGTTCCCCCAGAGGAGGAGGTTATACTGTAGAGTCTTGTTCCTCCAGAGGAGGTTATACTGTAGAGTCTTGTTCCCCCAGAGGAGGTTATACTGTAGAGTCTTGTTCCCCCAGAGGAGAAGGTTATACTGTAGAGTCTTGTTCCCCCAGAGGAGGAGGTTATACTGCAGATTCTTGTTCCCCCAGAGGAGGAGGTTATACTGTAGAGTCTTGTTCCCCCAGAGGAGGAGGTTATACTGTATAGTCTTGTTCCCCCAGAGGAGGAGGTTATACTGTAGAGTCTTGTTCCTCCAGAGGAGGAGGTTATACTGTAGAGTCTTGTTCCCCCAGAGGAGGAGGTTATACTGTAGAGTATTGTTCCCCCAGAGGAGGAGGTTATACTGTAGAGTCTTGATCCCCCAGAGGAGGAGGTTATACTGTAGAGTCTTGATCCCCCAGAGGAGGTTATACTGTAGAGTCTTGTTCCCCCAGAGAAGAAGGTTATACTGTAGAGTCTTGTTCCCCCAGAGGAGGAGGTTATACTGTAGAGTCTTGATCCCCCAGAGGAGGTTATACTGTAGAGTCTTGTTCCCCCAGAGAAGAAGGTTATACTGTAGAGTCTTGTTCCCCCAGAGGAGGAGGTTATACTGTAGAGTCTTGATCCCCCAGAGGAGGTTATACTGTAGAGTCTTGTTCCCCCAGAGGAGGAGGTTATACTGTAGAGTCTTGTTCCCCCAGAGGAGGAGGTTATACTGTAGAGCACATATGTCAGAGTCAAGGCCCGCGGGCCACATCCGGCCCGCAAGAAGGTTTTTTACGGCCCCTGGGATGATCTTGATTTATTATTAGAACCGGCCCGCAGCAAGCCGGCAGCCCGCAGATCTTTTACACGCACCAATACTACATTTCCCACAATGCAAAGGTGACGCACCGAGCAGTAGGCTGCTTCATTTTAATATTTATTGGCACAGCAGTCGTCAGCATCACAGTAAAATTAACTTTCAGATACCCATCAAAAATGGCAAAACGGAAGGTGGATACTGAGAACCGGGGGTTTCAAACAAGGTGGGAGTCGGAGTATATGTTCACGAAGGTAGCTGGAAAACCTGTGTGTCTTCTGTGTGGAGAAAGTGTGGCGGTACTGAAAGAGTATAATCTGAGACGACATTATGAAACGAAACACGCGGACAAAAACAAGAATATGGACATGGAACAAAGGCTACAAAAGGCAGAGGAATTAAAACGAGGCCTCCTTTGATTAATAGATTTTTGCACTTTATTTTTTTGTATTTCAATCCAATTATATTTTAAAAATATTTCAGTTGAGTGGATGATAGAAAATTGCTATTATTGTTTTTTCTTTGAAGTAAATTTAGCCCACTTTTGCTAAAATAGAAAATATAGTCTACTGATGGTGCCTTGAATACCGGTTTCTTTCATTTAATGTTCATGTTATGGGGATATTTATATAAAGGAAATTTGTCTTTTGTGTCTGTTGAAAATTAAAGATTACTGACAGAGCCATAAGAAAATATTGCTTTATTTATCTGATCATATTGTAATATATTTGTTAGGTTTTCAGTAGGTTCAATTAGGTTCACTAGACTATATGCGTCATTTAAAATTTTTTCAATGAACATTCGAACAGTCCGGCCCTCGTCTTGTAGCTGATTTTTTTATTTGGCCCTCCGTCCATTTGACTTTGACACCCCTGCTGTAGAGTCTTGATCCCCCAGAGGAGGTTATACTGTAGAGTCTTGTTCCCCCAGAGAAGAAGGTTATACTGTAGAGTCTTGTTCCCCCAGAGGAGGAGGTTATACTGTAGAGTCTTGATCCCCCAGAGGAGGTTATACTGTAGAGTCTTGTTCCCCCAGAGGAGGAGGTTATACTGTAGAGTCTTGTTCCCCCAGAGGAGGAGGTTATACTGTAGAGTCTTGTTCCCCCAGAGGAGGAGGTTATACTGTAGAGTATTGTTCCTCCAGAGGAGGAGGTTATACTGTAGAGTCTTGTTCCCCCAGAGGAGGAGGTTATACTGTAGAGTCTTGTTCCTCCAGAGGAGGTTATACTGTAGAGTCTTGTTCCCCCAGAGGAGGTTATACTGTAGAGTCTTGTTCCCCCAGAGGAGAAGGTTATACTGTAGAGTCTTGTTCCCCCAGAGGAGGAGGTTATACTGCAGATTCTTGTTCCCCCAGAGGAGGAGGTTATACTGTAGAGTCTTGTTCCCCCAGAGGAGGAGGTTATACTGTATAGTCTTGTTCCCCCAGAGGAGGAGGTTATACTGTAGAGTCTTGTTCCTCCAGAGGAGGAGGTTATACTGTAGAGTCTTGTTCCCCCAGAGGAGGAGGTTATACTGTAGAGTATTGTTCCCCCAGAGGAGGAGGTTATACTGTAGAGTCTTGTTCCCCCAGAGGAGGAGGTTATACTGTAGAGTCTTGTTCCTCCAGAGGAGGAGGTTATACTGTAGAGTCTTGTTCCCCCAGAGGAGGAGGTTATACTGTAGAGTCTTGTTCCCCCAGAGGAGGAGGTTATACTGTAGAGTCTTGATCCCCCAGAGGAGGTTATACTGTAGAGTCTTGTTCCCCCAGAGAAGAAGGTTATACTGTAGAGTCTTGTTCCCCCAGAGGAGGAGGTTATACTGTAGAGTCTTGATCCCCCAGAGGAGGTTATACTGTAGAGTCTTGTTCCCCCAGAGGAGGAGGTTATACTGTAGAGTCTTGTTCCCCCAGAGGAGGAGGTTATACTGTAGAGTCTTGTTCCCCCAGAGGAGGAGGTTATACTGTAGAGTATTGTTCCTCCAGAGGAGGAGGTTATACTGTAGAGTCTTGTTCCCCCAGAGGAGGAGGTTATACTGTAGAGTCTTGTTCCTCCAGAGGAGGTTATACTGTAGAGTCTTGTTCCCCCAGAGGAGGTTATACTGTAGAGTCTTGTTCCCCAGAGGAGAAGGTTATACTGTAGAGTCTTGTTCCCCCAGAGGAGGAGGTTATACTGCAGATTCTTGTTCCCCCAGAGGAGGAGGTTATACTGTATAGTCTTGTTCCCCCAGAGGAGGAGGTTATACTGTAGAGTCTTGTTCCCCCAGAGGAGGTTATACTGTAGAGTCTTGATCCCCCAGAGGAGGTTATACTGTAGAGTCTTGTTCCTCCAGAGGAGGAGGTTATACTGTAGAGTCTTGTTCCCCCAGAGGAGGAGGTTATACTGTAGAGTCTTGTTCCCCCAGAGGAGGAGGTTATACTGTAGAGTCTTGTTCCTCCAGAGGAGGAGGTTATACTGTAGAGTCTTGTTCCCCCAGAGGAGGAGGTTATACTGTAGAGTCTTGTTCCCCAGAGGAGGAGGTTATACTGTAGAGTCTTGATCCCCAGAGGAGGTTATACTGTAGAGTCTTGTTCCCCAGAGAAGAAGGTTATACTGTAGAGTCTTGTTCCCCCAGAGGAGGAGGTTATACTGTAGAGTCTTGATCCCCCAGAGGAGGTTATACTGTAGAGTCTTGTTCCCCCAGAGGAGGAGGTTATACTGTAGAGTCTTGTTCCCCCAGAGGAGGAGGTTATACTGTAGAGTCTTGTTCCCCCAGAGGAGGAGGTTATACTGTAGAGTATTGTTCCTCCAGAGGAGGAGGTTATACTGTAGAGTCTTGTTCCCCCAGAGGAGGAGGTTATACTGTAGAGTCTTGTTCCTCCAGAGGAGGTTATACTGTAGAGTCTTGTTCCCCCAGAGGAGGTTATACTGTAGAGTCTTGTTCCCCCAGAGGAGAAGGTTATACTGTAGAGTCTTGTTCCCCCAGAGGAGGAGGTTATACTGCAGATTCTTGTTCCCCCAGAGGAGGAGGTTATACTGTAGAGTCTTGTTCCCCCAGAGGAGGAGGTTATACTGTATAGTCTTGTTCCCCCAGAGGAGGAGGTTATACTGTAGAGTCTTGTTCCTCCAGAGGAGGAGGTTATACTGTAGAGTCTTGTTCCCCCAGAGGAGGAGGTTATACTGTAGAGTATTGTTCCCCAGAGGAGGAGGTTATACTGTAGAGTCTTGTTCCCCCAGAGGAGGAGGTTATACTGTAGAGTCTTGTTCCTCCAGAGGAGGAGGTTATACTGTAGAGTCTTGTTCCCCCAGAGGAGGAGGTTATACTGTAGAGTCTTGTTCCCCAGAGGAGGAGGTTATACTGTAGAGTCTTGATCCCCAGAGGAGGTTATACTGTAGAGTCTTGTTCCCCCAGAGAAGAAGGTTATACTGTAGAGTCTTGTTCCCCCAGAGGAGGAGGTTATACTGTAGAGTCTTGATCCCCAGAGGAGGTTATACTGTAGAGTCTTGTTCCCCCAGAGGAGGAGGTTATACTGTAGAGTCTTGTTCCCCCAGAGGAGGAGGTTATACTGTAGAGTCTTGTTCCCCCAGAGGAGGAGGTTATACTGTAGAGTATTGTTCCTCCAGAGGAGGAGGTTATACTGTAGAGTCTTGTTCCCCCAGAGGAGGAGGTTATACTGTAGAGTCTTGTTCCTCCAGAGGAGGTTATACTGTAGAGTCTTGTTCCCCCAGAGGAGGTTATACTGTAGAGTCTTGTTCCCCCAGAGGAGAAGGTTATACTGTAGAGTCTTGTTCCCCCAGAGGAGGAGGTTATACTGCAGATTCTTGTTCCCCCAGAGGAGGAGGTTATACTGTATAGTCTTGTTCCCCCAGAGGAGGAGGTTATACTGTAGAGTCTTGTTCCCCCAGAGGAGGTTATACTGTAGAGTCTTGATCCCCCAGAGGAGGTTATACTGTAGAGTCTTGTTCCTCCAGAGGAGGAGGTTATACTGTAGAGTCTTGTTCCCCCAGAGGAGGAGGTTATACTGTAGAGTCTTGTTCCCCCAGAGGAGGAGGTTATACTGTAGAGTCTTGTTCCTCCAGAGGAGGAGGTTATACTGTAGAGTCTTGTTCCCCCAGAGGAGGTTATACTGTAGAGTCTTGTTCCCCAGAGGAGGAGGTTATACTGTAGAGTCTTGATCCCCCAGAGGAGGAGGTTATACTGTAGAGTCTTGTTCCTCCAGAGGAGGAGGTTATACTGTAGAGTCTTGTTCCCCCAGAGGAGGAGGTTATACTGTAGAGTCTTGTTCCTCCAGAGGAGGTTATACTGTAGAGTCTTGTTCCCCCAGAGGAGGAGGTTATACTGTAGAGTCTTGTTCCCCCAGAGGAGGAGGTTATACTGTAGAGTCTTGTTCCCCCAGAGGAGGTTATACTGTAGAGTCTTGTTCCCCCAGAGGAGGAGGTTATACTGTATAGTCTTGTTCCCCCAGAGGAGAAGGTTATACTGTAGAGTCTTGTTCCCCCAGAGGAGGAGGTTATACTGTAGAGTCTTGTTCCCCAGAGGAGGAGGTTATACTGTAGAGTCTTGTTCCCCCAGAGGAGGAGGTTATACTGTATAGTCTTGTTCCCCCAGAGGAGGAGGTTATACTGTAGAGTCTTGATCCCCCAGAGGAGGTTATACTGTAGAGTCTTGTTCCCCCAGAGAAGAAGGTTATACTGTAGAGTCTTGTTCCCCCAGAGGAGGAGGTTATACTGTAGAGTCTTGATCCCCCAGAGGAGGTTATACTGTAGAGTCTTGTTCCCCCAGAGGAGGAGGTTATACTGTAGAGTCTTGTTCCCCAGAGGAGGAGGTTATACTGTAGAGTCTTGTTCCCCAGAGGAGGAGGTTATACTGTAGAGTATTGTTCCTCCAGAGGAGGAGGTTATACTGTAGAGTCTTGTTCCCCCAGAGGAGGAGGTTATACTGTAGAGTCTTGTTCCTCCAGAGGAGGTTATACTGTAGAGTCTTGTTCCCCCAGAGGAGGTTATACTGTAGAGTCTTGTTCCCCCAGAGGAGAAGGTTATACTGTAGAGTCTTGTTCCCCCAGAGGAGGAGGTTATACTGTAGAGTCTTGTTCCCCCAGAGGAGGAGGTTATACTGCAGATTCTTGTTCCCCCAGAGGAGGAGGTTATACTGTATAGTCTTGTTCCCCCAGAGGAGGAGGTTATACTGTAGAGTCTTGTTCCCCCAGAGAAGAAGGTTATACTGTAGAGTCTTGTTCCCCCAGAGGTAGAGGTTATACTGTAGAGTCTTGTTCCTCCAGAGGAGGTTATACTGTAGAGTCTTGTTCCCCCAGAGGAGGTTATACTGTAGAGTCTTGTTCCCCCAGAGGAGAAGGTTATACTGTAGAGTCTTGTTCCCCCAGAGGAGGAGGTTATACTGCAGATTCTTGTTCCCCCAGAGGAGGAGGTTATACTGTATAGTCTTGTTCCCCCAGAGGAGGAGGTTATACTGTAGAGTCTTGTTCCCCCAGAGGAGGTTATACTGTAGAGTCTTGATCCCCCAGAGGAGGTTATACTGTAGAGTCTTGTTCCTCCAGAGGAGGAGGTTATACTGTAGAGTCTTGATCCCCCAGAGGAGGTTATACTGTAGAGTCTTGTTCCCCCAGAGGAGGAGGTTATACTGTAGAGTCTTGTTCCCCCAGAGGAGGAGGTTATACTGTAGAGTCTTGTTCCCCAGAGGAGGAGGTTATACTGTAGAGTCTTGTTCCCCAGAGGAGGAGGTTATACTGTAGAGTCTTGTTCCCCAGAGGAGGAGGTTATACTGTAGAGTCTTGTTCCTCCAGAGGAGGTTATACTGTAGAGTCTTGTTCCCCCAGAGGAGGTTATACTGTAGAGTCTTGTTCCCCCAGAGGAGAAGGTTATACTGTAGAGTCTTGTTCCCCCAGAGGAGGAGGTTATACTGTAGAGTCTTGTTCCCCCAGAGGAGGAGGTTATACTGCAGATTCTTGTTCCCCCAGAGGAGGAGGTTATACTGTATAGTCTTGTTCCCCCAGAGGAGGAGGTTATACTGTAGAGTCTTGTTCCCCCAGAGAAGAAGGTTATACTGTAGAGTCTTGTTCCCCCAGAGGTAGAGGTTATACTGTAGAGTCTTGTTCCTCCAGAGGAGGTTATACTGTAGAGTCTTGTTCCCCCAGAGGAGGTTATACTGTAGAGTCTTGTTCCCCAGAGGAGAAGGTTATACTGTAGAGTCTTGTTCCCCCAGAGGAGGAGGTTATACTGCAGATTCTTGTTCCCCCAGAGGAGGAGGTTATACTGTATAGTCTTGTTCCCCCAGAGGAGGAGGTTATACTGTAGAGTCTTGTTCCCCCAGAGGAGGTTATACTGTAGAGTCTTGATCCCCCAGAGGAGGTTATACTGTAGAGTCTTGTTCCTCCAGAGGAGGAGGTTATACTGTAGAGTCTTGTTCCCCCAGAGGAGGAGGTTATACTGTAGAGTCTTGTTCCCCAGAGGAGGAGGTTATACTGTAGAGTCTTGTTCCTCCAGAGGAGGAGGTTATACTGTAGAGTCTTGTTCCCCCAGAGGAGGTTATACTGTAGAGTCTTGTTCCCCAGAGGAGGAGGTTATACTGTAGAGTCTTGATCCCCCAGAGGAGGAGGTTATACTGTAGAGTCTTGTTCCTCCAGAGGAGGAGGTTATACTGTAGAGTCTTGTTCCCCCAGAGGAGGAGGTTATACTGTAGAGTCTTGTTCCTCCAGAGGAGGTTATACTGTAGAGTCTTGTTCCCCCAGAGGAGGAGGTTATACTGTAGAGTCTTGTTCCCCCAGAGGAGGAGGTTATACTGTATAGTCTTGTTCCCCCAGAGGAGAAGGTTATACTGTAGAGTCTTGTTCCCCCAGAGGAGGAGGTTATACTGTAGAGTCTTGTTCCCCCAGAGGAGGAGGTTATACTGTAGAGTCTTGTTCCCCCAGAGGAGGAGGTTATACTGTATAGTCTTGTTCCCCCAGAGGAGGAGGTTATACTGTAGAGTCTTGATCCCCCAGAGGAGGTTATACTGTAGAGTCTTGTTCCCCCAGAGAAGAAGGTTATACTGTAGAGTCTTGTTCCCCCAGAGGAGGAGGTTATACTGTAGAGTCTTGATCCCCCAGAGGAGGTTATACTGTAGAGTCTTGTTCCCCCAGAGGAGGAGGTTATACTGTAGAGTCTTGTTCCCCCAGAGGAGGAGGTTATACTGTAGAGTATTGTTCCTCCAGAGGAGGAGGTTATACTGTAGAGTCTTGTTCCCCCAGAGGAGGAGGTTATACTGTAGAGTCTTGTTCCTCCAGAGGAGGTTATACTGTAGAGTCTTGTTCCCCCAGAGGAGGTTATACTGTAGAGTCTTGTTCCCCCAGAGGAGAAGGTTATACTGTAGAGTCTTGTTCCCCCAGAGGAGGAGGTTATACTGTAGAGTCTTGTTCCCCCAGAGGAGGAGGTTATACTGCAGATTCTTGTTCCCCCAGAGGAGGAGGTTATACTGTATAGTCTTGTTCCCCCAGAGGAGGAGGTTATACTGTAGAGTCTTGTTCCCCCAGAGAAGAAGGTTATACTGTAGAGTCTTGTTCCCCCAGAGGTAGAGGTTATACTGTAGAGTCTTGTTCCTCCAGAGGAGGTTATACTGTAGAGTCTTGTTCCCCCAGAGGAGGTTATACTGTAGAGTCTTGTTCCCCAGAGGAGAAGGTTATACTGTAGAGTCTTGTTCCCCAGAGGAGGAGGTTATACTGCAGATTCTTGTTCCCCCAGAGGAGGAGGTTATACTGTATAGTCTTGTTCCCCCAGAGGAGGAGGTTATACTGTAGAGTCTTGTTCCCCCAGAGGAGGTTATACTGTAGAGTCTTGATCCCCCAGAGGAGGTTATACTGTAGAGTCTTGTTCCTCCAGAGGAGGAGGTTATACTGTAGAGTCTTGTTCCCCCAGAGGAGGAGGTTATACTGTAGAGTCTTGTTCCCCGAGAGGAGGAGGTTATACTGTAGAGTCTTGTTCCTCCAGAGGAGGAGGTTATACTGTAGAGTCTTGTTCCCCCAGAGGAGGAGGTTATACTGTAGAGTATTGTTCCTCCAGAGGAGGAGGTTATACTGTAGAGTCTTGTTCCCCCAGAGGAGGAGGTTATACTATAGAGTCTTGTTCCTCCAGAGGAGGTTATACTGTAGAGTCTTGTTCCCCCAGAGGAGGTTATACTGTAGAGTCTTGTTCCCCCAGAGGAGAAGGTTATACTGTAGAGTCTTGTTCCCCCAGAGGAGGAGGTTATACTGCAGATTCTTGTTCCCCCAGAGGAGGAGGTTATACTGTATAGTCTTGTTCCCCCAGAGGAGGAGGTTATACTGTAGAGTCTTGTTCCCCCAGAGGAGGTTATACTGTAGAGTCTTGATCCCCCAGAGGAGGTTATACTGTAGAGTCTTGTTCCTCCAGAGGAGGAGGTTATACTGTAGAGTCTTGTTCCCCCAGAGGAGGAGGTTATACTGTAGAGTCTTGTTCCCGAGAGGAGGAGGTTATACTGTAGAGTCTTGTTCCTCCAGAGGAGGAGGTTATACTGTAGAGTCTTGTTCCCCCAGAGGAGGTTATACTGTAGAGTCTTGTTCCCCAGAGGAGGAGGTTATACTGTAGAGTCTTGATCCCCCAGAGGAGGAGGTTATACTGTAGAGTCTTGTTCCTCCAGAGGAGGAGGTTATACTGTAGAGTCTTGTTCCCCCAGAGGAGGAGGTTATACTGTAGAGTCTTGTTCCTCCAGAGGAGGTTATACTGTAGAGTCTTGTTCCCCCAGAGGAGGAGGTTATACTGTAGAGTCTTGTTCCCCCAGAGGAGGAGGTTATACTGTATAGTCTTGTTCCCCCAGAGGAGAAGGTTATACTGTAGAGTCTTGTTCCCCCAGAGGAGGAGGTTATACTGTAGAGTCTTGTTCCCCAGAGGAGGAGGTTATACTGTAGAGTCTTGTTCCCCCAGAGGAGGAGGTTATACTGTATAGTCTTGTTCCCCCAGAGGAGGAGGTTATACTGTAGAGTCTTGATCCCCAGAGGAGGTTATACTGTAGAGTCTTGTTCCCCCAGAGAAGAAGGTTATACTGTAGAGTCTTGTTCCCCCAGAGGAGGAGGTTATACTGTAGAGTCTTGATCCCCAGAGGAGGTTATACTGTAGAGTCTTGTTCCCCCAGAGGAGGAGGTTATACTGTAGAGTCTTGTTCCCCCAGAGGAGGAGGTTATACTGTAGAGTATTGTTCCTCCAGAGGAGGAGGTTATACTGTAGAGTCTTGTTCCCCCAGAGGAGGAGGTTATACTGTAGAGTCTTGTTCCTCCAGAGGAGGTTATACTGTAGAGTCTTGTTCCCCCAGAGGAGGTTATACTGTAGAGTCTTGTTCCCCCAGAGGAGAAGGTTATACTGTAGAGTCTTGTTCCCCCAGAGGAGGAGGTTATACTGTAGAGTCTTGTTCCCCCAGAGGAGGAGGTTATACTGCAGATTCTTGTTCCCCCAGAGGAGGAGGTTATACTGTATAGTCTTGTTCCCCCAGAGGAGGAGGTTATACTGTAGAGTCTTGTTCCCCCAGAGAAGAAGGTTATACTGTAGAGTCTTGTTCCCCCAGAGGTAGAGGTTATACTGTAGAGTCTTGTTCCTCCAGAGGAGGTTATACTGTAGAGTCTTGTTCCCCCAGAGGAGGTTATACTGTAGAGTCTTGTTCCCCCAGAGGAGAAGGTTATACTGTAGAGTCTTGTTCCCCCAGAGGAGGAGGTTATACTGCAGATTCTTGTTCCCCCAGAGGAGGAGGTTATACTGTATAGTCTTGTTCCCCCAGAGGAGGAGGTTATACTGTAGAGTCTTGTTCCCCCAGAGGAGGTTATACTGTAGAGTCTTGATCCCCCAGAGGAGGTTATACTGTAGAGTCTTGTTCCTCCAGAGGAGGAGGTTATACTGTAGAGTCTTGTTCCCCCAGAGGAGGAGGTTATACTGTAGAGTCTTGTTCCCCGAGAGGAGGAGGTTATACTGTAGAGTCTTGTTCCTCCAGAGGAGGAGGTTATACTGTAGAGTCTTGTTCCCCCAGAGGAGGTTATACTGTAGAGTCTTGTTCCCCCAGAGGAGGAGGTTATACTGTAGAGTCTTGATCCCCCAGAGGAGGAGGTTATACTGTAGAGTCTTGTTCCTCCAGAGGAGGAGGTTATACTGTAGAGTCTTGTTCCCCCAGAGGAGGAGGTTATACTGTAGAGTCTTGTTCCTCCAGAGGAGGTTATACTGTAGAGTCTTGTTCCCCCAGAGGAGGAGGTTATACTGTAGAGTCTTGTTCCCCCAGAGGAGGAGGTTATACTGTATAGTCTTGTTCCCCCAGAGGAGGAGGTTATACTGTAGAGTCTTGATCCCCCAGAGGAGGTTATACTGTAGAGTCTTGTTCCCCCAGAGAAGAAGGTTATACTGTAGAGTCTTGTTCCCCCAGAGGAGGAGGTTATACTGTAGAGTCTTGATCCCCCAGAGGAGGTTATACTGTAGAGTCTTGTTCCCCCAGAGGAGGAGGTTATACTGTAGAGTCTTGTTCCCCCAGAGGAGGAGGTTATACTGTAGAGTCTTGTTCCCCCAGAGGAGGAGGTTATACTGTATAGTATTGTTCCTCCAGAGGAGGAGGTTATACTGTAGAGTCTTGTTCCCCCAGAGGAGGAGGTTATACTGTAGAGTCTTGTTCCTCCAGAGGAGGTTATACTGTAGAGTCTTGTTCCCCCAGAGGAGGTTATACTGTAGAGTCTTGTTCCCCCAGAGGAGAAGGTTATACTGCAGATTCTTGTTCCCCCAGAGGAGGAGGTTATACTGTATAGTCTTGTTCCCCCAGAGGAGGAGGTTATACTGTAGAGTCTTGTTCCCCAGAGAAGAAGGTTATACTGTAGAGTCTTGTTCCCCAGAGGTAGAGGTTATACTGTAGAGTCTTGTTCCTCCAGAGGAGGTTATACTGTAGAGTCTTGTTCCCCAGAGGAGGTTATACTGTAGAGTCTTGTTCCCCCAGAGGAGAAGGTTATACTGTAGAGTCTTGTTCCCCCAGAGGAGGAGGTTATACTGCAGATTCTTGTTCCCCAGAGGAGGAGGTTATACTGTATAGTCTTGTTCCCCAGAGGAGGAGGTTATACTGTAGAGTCTTGTTCCCCCAGAGGAGGTTATACTGTAGAGTCTTGATCCCCCAGAGGAGGTTATACTGTAGAGTCTTGTTCCTCCAGAGGAGGAGGTTATACTGTAGAGTCTTGTTCCCCCAGAGGAGGAGGTTATACTGTAGAGTCTTGTTCCCCGAGAGGAGGAGGTTATACTGTAGAGTCTTGTTCCTCCAGAGGAGGAGGTTATACTGTAGAGTCTTGTTCCCCCAGAGGAGGTTATACTGTAGAGTCTTGTTCCCCCAGAGGAGGAGGTTATACTGTAGAGTCTTGATCCCCCAGAGGAGGAGGTTATACTGTAGAGTCTTGTTCCTCCAGAGGAGGAGGTTATACTGTAGAGTCTTGTTCCCCCAGAGGAGGAGGTTATACTGTAGAGTCTTGTTCCTCCAGAGGAGGTTATACTGTAGAGTCTTGTTCCCCCAGAGGAGGAGGTTATACTGTAGAGTCTTGTTCCCCCAGAGGAGGAGGTTATACTGTATAGTCTTGTTCCCCCAGAGGAGAAGGTTATACTGTAGAGTCTTGTTCCCCCAGAGGAGGAGGTTATACTGTAGAGTCTTGTTCCCCCAGAGGAGGAGGTTATACTGTAGAGTCTTGTTCCCCCAGAGGAGGAGGTTATACTGTATAGTCTTGTTCCCCCAGAGGAGGAGGTTATACTGTAGAGTCTTGATCCCCCAGAGGAGGTTATACTGTAGAGTCTTGTTCCCCCAGAGAAGAAGGTTATACTGTAGAGTCTTGTTCCCCCAGAGGAGGAGGTTATACTGTAGAGTCTTGATCCCCCAGAGGAGGTTATACTGTAGAGTCTTGTTCCCCCAGAGGAGGAGGTTATACTGTAGAGTCTTGTTCCCCCAGAGGAGGAGGTTATACTGTAGAGTCTTGTTCCCCCAGAGGAGGAGGTTATACTGTATAGTATTGTTCCTCCAGAGGAGGAGGTTATACTGTAGAGTCTTGTTCCCCCAGAGGAGGAGGTTATACTGTAGAGTCTTGTTCCTCCAGAGGAGGTTATACTGTAGAGTCTTGTTCCCCCAGAGGAGGTTATACTGTAGAGTCTTGTTCCCCCAGAGGAGAAGGTTATACTGTAGAGTCTTGTTCCCCCAGAGGAGGAGGTTATACTGTAGAGTCTTGTTCCCCCAGAGGAGGAGGTTATACTGCAGATTCTTGTTCCCCCAGAGGAGGAGGTTATACTGTATAGTCTTGTTCCCCCAGAGGAGGAGGTTATACTGTAGAGTCTTGTTCCCCCAGAGGAGGTTATACTGTAGAGTCTTGATCCCCCAGAGGAGGTTATACTGTAGAGTCTTGTTCCTCCAGAGGAGGAGGTTATACTGTAGAGTCGTGTTCCCCCAGAGGAGGAGGTTATACTGTAGAGTCTTGTTCCCCCAGAGGAGGAGGTTATACTGTAGAGTCTTGTTCCCCCAGAGGAGGAGGTTATACTGTAGAGTCTTGTTCCCCCAGAGGAGGTTATACTGTAGAGTCTTCTTCCTCCAGAGGAGGAGGTTATACTGTAGAGTCTTGTTCCCCCAGAGGAGGAGGTTATACTGTAGAGTCTTGTTCCTCCAGAGGAGGAGGTTATACTGTAGAGTCTTGTTCCCCCAGAGGAGGTTATACTGTAGAGTCTTGTTCCCCCAGAGGAGGAGGTTATACTGTAGAGTCTTGATCCCCCAGAGGAGGAGGTTATACTGTAGAGTCTTGTTCCTCCAGAGGAGGAGGTTATACTGTAGAGTCTTGTTCCTCCAGAGGAGGTTATACTGTAGAGTCTTGTTCCCCCAGAGGAGGAGGTTATACTGTAGAGTCTTGTTCCCCCAGAGGAGGAGGTTATACTGTAGAGTCTTGTTCCCCCAGAGGAGGAGGTTATACTGTAGAGTCTTGTTCCCCCAGAGGAGGTTATACTGTAGAGTCTTGTTCCCCCAGAGGAGGAGGTTATACTGTATAGTCTTGTTCCCCCAGAGGAGAAGGTTATACTGTAGAGTCTTGTTCCCCCAGAGGAGGAGGTTATACTGTAGAGTCTTGTTCCCCCAGAGGAGGAGGTTATACTGTAGAGTCTTGTTCCCCCAGAGGAGGAGGTTATACTGTATAGTCTTGTTCCCCCAGAGGAGGAGGTTATACTGTAGAGTCTTGTTCCCCCAGAGGAGGTTATACTGTAGAGTCTTGATCCCCCAGAGGAGGTTATACTGTAGAGTCTTGTTCCTCCAGAGGAGGAGGTTATACTGTAGAGTCTTGTTCCTCCAGAGGAGGTTATACTGTAGAGTCTTGTTCCTCCAGAGGAGGTTATACTGTAGAGTCTTGTTCCTCCAGAGGAGGTTATACTGTAGAGTCTTGTTCCTCCAGAGGAGGTTATACTGTAGAGTCTTGTTCCCCCAGAGGAGGAGGTTATACTGTAGAGTCTTGTTCCCCCAGAGGAGGAGGTTATACTGTAGAGTCTTGATCCCCCAGAGGAGGTTATACTGTAGAGTCTTGTTCCCCCAGAGAAGAAGGTTATACTGTAGAGTCTTGTTCCCCCAGAGGTAGAGGTTATACTGTAGAGTCTTGATCCCCCAGAGGAGGTTATACTGTAGAGTCTTGTTCCCCCAGAGGAGGAGGTTATACTGTAGAGTCTTGTTCCCCCAGAGGAGGAGGTTATACTGTAGAGTCTTGTTCCCCCAGAGGAGGAGGTTATACTGTAGAGTATTGTTCCCCCAGAGGAGGTTATACTGTAGAGTCTTGTTCCCCCAGAGGAGAAGGTTATACTGCAGATTCTTGTTCCTCCAGAGGAGGAGGTTATACTGTAGAGTCTTGTTCCCCCAGAGGAGGAGGTTATACTGTAGAGTCTTGTTCCCCCAGAGGAGGTTATACTGTAGAGTCTTGTTCCCCCAGAGGAGAAGGTTATACTGCAGATTCTTGTTCCCCCAGAGGAGGAGGTTATACTGTAGAGTCTTGTTCCCCCAGAGGAGGAGGTTATACTGTAGAGTCTTGTTCCCCCAGAGGAGGAGGTTATACTGTATAGTCTTGTTCCCCCAGAGGAGGAGGTTATACTGTAGAGTCTTGTTCCCCCAGAGGAGGAGGTTATACTGTAGAGTATTGTTCCTCCAGAGGAGGAGGTTATACTGTAGAGTCTTGTTCCCCCAGAGGAGGAGGTTATACTGTAGAGTCTTGTTCCTCCAGAGGAGGTTATACTGTAGAGTCTTGTTCCCCCAGAGGAGGTTATACTGTAGAGTCTTGTTCCCCCAGAGGAGAAGGTTATACTGTAGAGTCTTGTTCCCCCAGAGGAGGAGGTTATACTGCAGATTCTTGTTCCCCCAGAGGAGGAGGTTATACTGTATAGTCTTGTTCCCCCAGAGGAGGAGGTTATACTGTAGAGTCTTGTTCCCCCAGAGGAGGTTATACTGTAGAGTCTTGATCCCCCAGAGGAGGTTATACTGTAGAGTCTTGTTCCTCCAGAGGAGGAGGTTATACTGTAGAGTCTTGTTCCCCCAGAGGAGGAGGTTATACTGTAGAGTCTTGTTCCCCCAGAGGAGGAGGTTATACTGTAGAGTCTTGTTCCTCCAGAGGAGGAGGTTATACTGTAGAGTCTTGTTCCCCCAGAGGAGGTTATACTGTAGAGTCTTGTTCCCCCAGAGGAGGAGGTTATACTGTAGAGTCTTGATCCCCCAGAGGAGGAGGTTATACTGTAGAGTCTTGTTCCTCCAGAGGAGGAGGTTATACTGTAGAGTCTTGTTCCCCCAGAGGAGGAGGTTATACTGTAGAGTCTTGTTCCTCCAGAGGAGGTTATACTGTAGAGTCTTGTTCCCCCAGAGGAGGAGGTTATACTGTAGAGTCTTGTTCCCCCAGAGGAGGAGGTTATATAGAGTCTTGTTCCCCCAGAGGAGGTTATACTGTAGAGTCTTGTTCCCCCAGAGGAGGAGGTTATACTGTATAGTCTTGTTCCCCCAGAGGAGAAGGTTATACTGTAGAGTCTTGTTCCCCCAGAGGAGGAGGTTATACTGTAGAGTCTTGTTCCCCCAGAGGAGGAGGTTATACTGTATAGTCTTGTTCCCCAGAGGAGGAGGTTATACTGTAGAGTCTTGATCCCCCAGAGGAGGTTATACTGTAGAGTCTTGTTCCCCCAGAGAAGAAGGTTATACTGTAGAGTCTTGTTCCCCCAGAGGAGGAGGTTATACTGTAGAGTCTTGATCCCCCAGAGGAGGTTATACTGTAGAGTCTTGTTCCCCCAGAGGAGGAGGTTATACTGTAGAGTCTTGTTCCCCCAGAGGAGGAGGTTATACTGTAGAGTCTTGTTCCCCCAGAGGAGGAGGTTATACTGTAGAGTCTTGTTCCCCCAGAGGAGGTTATACTGTAGAGTCTTGTTCCCCCAGAGGAGAAGGTTATACTGTAGAGTCTTGTTCCCCCAGAGGAGGAGGTTATACTGTAGAGTCTTGTTCCCCCAGAGGAGGAGGTTATACTGCAGATTCTTGTTCCCCCAGAGGAGGAGGTTATACTGTATAGTCTTGTTCCCCCAGAGGAGGAGGTTATACTGTAGAGTCTTGTTCCCCCAGAGAAGAAGGTTATACTGTAGAGTCTTGTTCCCCCAGAGGTAGAGGTTATACTGTAGAGTCTTGTTCCTCCAGAGGAGGTTATACTGTAGAGTCTTGTTCCCCAGAGGAGGTTATACTGTAGAGTCGTGTTCCCCAGAGGAGAAGGTTATACTGTAGAGTCTTGTTCCCCCAGAGGAGGAGGTTATACTGCAGATTCTTGTTCCCCAGAGGAGGAGGTTATACTGTATAGTCTTGTTCCCCCAGAGGAGGAGGTTATACTGTAGAGTCTTGTTCCCCCAGAGGAGGTTATACTGTAGAGTCTTGATCCCCCAGAGGAGGTTATACTGTAGAGTCTTGTTCCTCCAGAGGAGGAGGTTATACTGTAGAGTCTTGTTCCCCCAGAGGAGGAGGTTATACTGTAGAGTCTTGTTCCCCGAGAGGAGGAGGTTATACTGTAGAGTCTTGTTCCTCCAGAGGAGGAGGTTATACTGTAGAGTCTTGTTCCCCCAGAGGAGGTTATACTGTAGAGTCTTGTTCCCCCAGAGGAGGAGGTTATACTGTAGAGTCTTGATCCCCCAGAGGAGGAGGTTATACTGTAGAGTCTTGTTCCTCCAGAGGAGGAGGTTATACTGTAGAGTCTTGTTCCCCCAGAGGAGGAGGTTATACTGTAGAGTCTTGTTCCTCCAGAGGAGGTTATACTGTAGAGTCTTGTTCCCCCAGAGGAGGAGGTTATACTGTAGAGTCTTGTTCCCCCAGAGGAGGAGGTTATACTGTATAGTCTTGTTCCCCCAGAGGAGAAGGTTATACTGTAGAGTCTTGTTCCCCCAGAGGAGGAGGTTATACTGTAGAGTCTTGTTCCCCAGAGGAGGAGGTTATACTGTAGAGTCTTGTTCCCCAGAGGAGGAGGTTATACTGTATAGTCTTGTTCCCCCAGAGGAGGAGGTTATACTGTAGAGTCTTGATCCCCAGAGGAGGTTATACTGTAGAGTCTTGTTCCCCCAGAGAAGAAGGTTATACTGTAGAGTCTTGTTCCCCCAGAGGAGGAGGTTATACTGTAGAGTCTTGATCCCCCAGAGGAGGTTATACTGTAGAGTCTTGTTCCCCCAGAGGAGGAGGTTATACTGTAGAGTCTTGTTCCCCCAGAGGAGGAGGTTATACTGTAGAGTCTTGTTCCCCCAGAGGAGGAGGTTATACTGTATAGTATTGTTCCTCCAGAGGAGGAGGTTATACTGTAGAGTCTTGTTCCCCCAGAGGAGGAGGTTATACTGTAGAGTCTTGTTCCTCCAGAGGAGGTTATACTGTAGAGTCTTGTTCCCCAGAGGAGGAGGTTATACTGTAGAGTCTTGTTCCCCCAGAGGAGAAGGTTATACTGTAGAGTCTTGTTCCCCCAGAGGAGGAGGTTATACTGTAGAGTCTTGTTCCCCCAGAGGAGGAGGTTATACTGCAGATTCTTGTTCCCCCAGAGGAGGAGGTTATACTGTATAGTCTTGTTCCCCCAGAGGAGGAGGTTATACTGTAGAGTCTTGTTCCCCCAGAGGAGGTTATACTGTAGAGTCTTGATCCCCCAGAGGAGGTTATACTGTAGAGTCTTGTTCCTCCAGAGGAGGAGGTTATACTGTAGAGTCTTGTTCCCCCAGAGGAGGAGGTTATACTGTAGAGTCTTGTTCCCCCAGAGGAGGAGGTTATACTGTAGAGTCTTGTTCCCCCAGAGGAGGAGGTTATACTGTAGAGTCTTGTTCCCCCAGAGGAGGTTATACTGTAGAGTCTTCTTCCTCCAGAGGAGGAGGTTATACTGTAGAGTCTTGTTCCCCCAGAGGAGGAGGTTATACTGTAGAGTCTTGTTCCTCCAGAGGAGGAGGTTATACTGTAGAGTCTTGTTCCCCCAGAGGAGGTTATACTGTAGAGTCTTGTTCCCCCAGAGGAGGAGGTTATACTGTAGAGTCTTGATCCCCCAGAGGAGGAGGTTATACTGTAGAGTCTTGTTCCTCCAGAGGAGGAGGTTATACTGTAGAGTCTTGTTCCCCAGAGGAGGAGGTTATACTGTAGAGTCTTGTTCCTCCAGAGGAGGTTATACTGTAGAGTCTTGTTCCCCCAGAGGAGGAGGTTATACTGTATAGTCTTGTTCCCCCAGAGGAGGAGGTTATACTGTAGAGTCTTGTTCCCCCAGAGGAGGTTATACTGTAGAGTCTTGTTCCCCCAGAGGAGGAGGTTATACTGTATAGTCTTGTTCCCCCAGAGGAGAAGGTTATACTGTAGAGTCTTGTTCCCCCAGAGGAGGAGGTTATACTGTAGAGTCTTGTTCCCCCAGAGGAGGAGGTTATACTGTAGAGTCTTGTTCCCCCAGAGGAGGAGGTTATACTGTATAGTCTTGTTCCCCCAGAGGAGGAGGTTATACTGTAGAGTCTTGTTCCCCCAGAGGAGGTTATACTGTAGAGTCTTGATCCCCCAGAGGAGGTTATACTGTAGAGTCTTGTTCCTCCAGAGGAGGAGGTTATACTGTAGAGTCTTGTTCCTCCAGAGGTTATACTGTAGAGTCTTGTTCCTCCAGAGGAGGTTATACTGTAGAGTCTTGTTCCTCCAGAGGAGGTTATACTGTAGAGTCTTGTTCCCCCAGAGGAGGAGGTTATACTGTAGAGTCTTGTTCCCCCAGAGGAGGAGGTTATACTGTAGAGTCTTGATCCCCCAGAGGAGGTTATACTGTAGAGTCTTGTTCCCCCAGAGAAGAAGGTTATACTGTAGAGTCTTGTTCCCCCAGAGGTAGAGGTTATACTGTAGAGTCTTGATCCCCCAGAGGAGGTTATACTGTAGAGTCTTGTTCCCCCAGAGGAGGAGGTTATACTGTAGAGTCTTGTTCCCCCAGAGGAGGAGGTTATACTGTAGAGTCTTGTTCCCCCAGAGGAGGAGGTTATACTGTAGAGTATTGTTCCTCCAGAGGAGGAGGTTATACTGTAGAGTCTTGTTCCCCCAGAGGAGGAGGTTATACTGTAGAGTCTTGTTCCTCCAGAGGAGGTTATACTGTAGAGTCTTGTTCCCCCAGAGGAGGTTATACTGTAGAGTCTTGTTCCCCCAGAGGAGGAGGTTATACTGTAGATTCTTGTTCCCCCAGAGGAGGAGGTTATACTGTAGAGTCTTGTTCCCCCAGAGGAGGAGGTTATACTCTAGAGTCTTGTTCCTCCAGAGGAGGTTATACTGTAGAGTCTTGTTCCTCCAGAGGAGGAGGTTATACTGTAGAGTCTTGTTCCCCCAGAGGAGGAGGTTATACTGTAGAGTCTTGTTCCCCCAGAGGAGGTTATACTGTAGAGTCTTGTTCCCCCAGAGGAGAAGGTTATACTGTAGAGTCTTGTTCCCCCAGAGGAGGAGGTTATACTGCAGATTCTTGTTCCCCCAGAGGAGGAGGTTATACTGTAGAGTCTTGTTCCCCCAGAGGAGGAGGTTATACTGTAGAGTCTTGTTCCCCCAGAGGAGGAGGTTATACTGTAGAGTCTTGTTCCTCCAGAGGAGGAGGTTATACTGTAGAGTCTTGTTCCCCCAGAGGAGGTTATACTGTAGAGTCTTGTTCCCCCAGAGGAGGAGGTTATACTGTAGAGTCTTGATCCCCCAGAGGAGGAGGTTATACTGTAGAGTCTTGTTCCTCCAGAGGAGGAGGTTATACTGTAGAGTCTTGTTCCCCCAGAGGAGGAGGTTATATTGTAGAGTCTTGTTCCTCCAGAGGAGGTTATACTGTAGAGTCTTGTTCCCCCAGAGGAGGAGGTTATACTGTAGAGTCTTGTTCCCCCAGAGGAGGAGGTTATACTGTAGAGTCTTGTTCCCCCAGAGGAGGAGGTTATACTGTAGAGTCTTGTTCCCCCAGAGGAGGTTATACTGTAGAGTCTTGTTCCCCCAGAGGAGGAGGTTATACTGTATAGTCTTGTTCCCCCAGAGGAGAAGGTTATACTGTAGAGTCTTGTTCCCCCAGAGGAGGAGGTTATACTGTAGAGTCTTGTTCCCCCAGAGGAGGAGGTTATACTGTAGAGTCTTGTTCCCCCAGAGGAGGAGGTTATACTGTATAGTCTTGTTCCCCCAGAGGAGGAGGTTATACTGTAGAGTCTTGATCCCCCAGAGGAGGTTATACTGTAGAGTCTTGTTCCCCCAGAGAAGAAGGTTATACTGTAGAGTCTTGTTCCCCCAGAGGAGGAGGTTATACTGTAGAGTCTTGATCCCCCAGAGGAGGTTATACTGTAGAGTCTTGTTCCCCCAGAGGAGGAGGTTATACTGTAGAGTCTTGTTCCCCCAGAGGAGAAGGTTATACTGTAGAGTCTTGTTCCCCCAGAGGAGGAGGTTATACTGCAGATTCTTGTTCCCCCAGAGGAGGAGGTTATACTGTAGAGTCTTGTTCACCCAGAGGAGGAGGTTATACTGTAGAGTCTTGTTCCCCCAGAGGAGGAGGTTATACTGTAGAGTATTGTTCCCCCAGAGGAGGAGGTTATACTGTAGAGTCTAGTTCCCCCAGAGGAGGAGGTTATACTGTAGAGTCTTGTTCCCCCAGAGGAGGTTATACTGTAGAGTCTTGTTCCCCCAGAGGAGGAGGTTATACTGTAGAGTCTTGTTCCTCCAGAGGAGGAGGTTATACTGTAGAGTCTTGTTCCTCCAGAGGAGGAGGTTATACTGTAGAGTCTTGTTCCCCCAGAGGAGGAGGTTATACTGTAGAGTCTTGTTCCCCCAGAGGAGGAGGTTATACTGTAGAGTCTTGTTCCCCCAGAGGAGGAGGTTATACTGTAGAGTCTTGTTCCCCCAGAGGAGGAGGTTATACTCTAGAGTCTTGTTCCTCCAGAGGAGGTTATACTGTAGAGTCTTGTTCCTCCAGAGGAGGAGGTTATACTGTAGAGTCTTGTTCCCCCAGAGGAGGAGGTTATACTGTAGAGTCTTGTTCCCCCAGAGGAGGTTATACTGTAGAGTCTTGTTCCCCCAGAGGAGGTTATACTGTAGAGTCTTGTTCCCCCAGAGGAGAAGGTTATACTGTAGAGTCTTGTTCCCCCAGAGGAGGAGGTTATACTGCAGATTCTTGTTCCCCCAGAGGAGGAGGTTATACTGTAGAGTCTTGTTCCCCCAGAGGAGGAGGTTATACTGTATAGTCTTGTTCCCCCAGAGGAGGAGGTTATACTGTAGAGTCTTGTTCCTCCAGAGGAGGAGGTTATACTGTAGAGTCTTGTTCCCCCAGAGGAGGAGGTTATACTGTAGAGTATTGTTCCCCCCTTCGGAGGAGGTTATACTGTAGAGTCTTGTTCCCCCAGAGGAGGAGGTTATACTGTAGAGTCTTGTTCCTCCAGAGGAGGAGGTTATACTGTAGAGTCTTGTTCCCCCAGAGGAGGAGGTTATACTGTAGAGTCTTGTTCCCCCAGAGGAGGAGGTTATACTGTAGAGTCTTGATCCCCCAGAGGAGGAGGTTATACTGTAGAGTCTTGATCCCCCAGAGGAGGAGGTTATACTGTAGAGTATTGTTCCCCCAGAGGAGGTTATACTGTAGAGTCTTGTTCCCCCAGAGGAGGAGGTTATACTGTAGAGTCTTGTTCCTCCAGAGGAGGAGGTTATACTGTAGAGTCTTGTTCCTCCAGAGGAGGAGGTTATACTGTAGAGTCTTGTTCCCCCAGAGGAGGAGGTTATACTGTAGAGTCTTGTTCCCCCAGAGGAGGAGGTTATACTGTAGAGTCTTGTTCCCCCAGAGGAGGAGGTTATACTGTAGAGTCTTGTTCCCCCAGAGGAGGAGGTTATACTCTAGAGTCTTGTTCCTCCAGAGGAGGTTATACTGTAGAGTCTTGTTCCTCCAGAGGAGGAGGTTATACTGTAGAGTCTTGTTCCCCCAGAGGAGGAGGTTATACTGTAGAGTCTTGTTCCCCCAGAGGAGGTTATACTGTAGAGTCTTGTTCCCCCAGAGGAGGAGGTTATACTGTAGAGTCTTGTTCCCCCAGAGGAGGAGGTTATACTGTAGAGTCTTGTTCCCCCAGAGGAGGAGGTTATACTGTAGAGTCTTGTTCCCCCAGAGGAGGAGGTTATACTTTAGAGGGAATGAATGCTGCAGGAGAGGACGAAGAGGTTTTATGATGGTTCTAGACGCACACACACACACACACACACACACACCAAAAGCTTTTGAAAATAGGAAAATCCCAATGTTAGAGTGCTAGGCAATAGGCAGAACAGAGTGACAAAGAAAATAGGGCTAACATAGCTCATCAGTTTTGTAATCACAGCGTTGTTTGTCATGGTAACAGTCTCTCGGTGCAGGGTTCACAAACCTGCATTTTTACATTATCACTGCTAATCACATGGGGAACCTCTTAAAACAAATACTTCAGGAAAATGGTTTTGTTTTAACAATCTGAGAAACCAGGCGGCTTCATGTCCAATCCATGTCCAACATTACCAATCCAGTTTTTTGAGTCAAGCGTTACGTTTAGATAACCCAATAAATGAGATATCTGATTATTGTTGGTGTCATCATTCAGTTAGTTACAGTGTGGTGTTACACCGTCGTGGTTTCAGCATTATGGAGGATGCCTGGCCAGGCCAGACCAGTATAGCTAGCTGGAATAAATGGAACGTATGCCTAAAAGCTTCTGTCCACTGTGAAAACAACAGCCTTTGCATGTACACAACTCGGATTCAGCTGCGTTGCTTTTCAGAGTCTCCTCTCCTGTCCCAGACATGATGTTCTGCATATTCATGATATCCCTAATCAATACAGTTATTCAGGAGACACGTCTCTAACGTCAATCCAAGGCGCCGCAATTAATCCCTGTCTGTCTGTCGACCTACCACACCTGAGGTTTAGTGGAGCTAACATCAGCCCCTTTCCCTATATAGTGCACTACTTTTGATCAGAGCCCTATGGGCCATCATCAAAAGTAGTGCACTATATAGGGAATAGGGTGCCATTTGGGACTCATTCGGGGTGAC
Organism: Oncorhynchus nerka; assembly: GCF_034236695.1. Taxonomy (NCBI): domain Eukaryota; kingdom Metazoa; phylum Chordata; class Actinopteri; order Salmoniformes; family Salmonidae; genus Oncorhynchus; species Oncorhynchus nerka. The sequence continues at coordinate 47,292,568 of NC_088424.1, read as the reverse complement.
AGGTATAGAGACATGAGGAAGGTAAGGTTGGTAGTGCACTACATAGGGAATAGAGGACTGTTATGGACCCAATGCGTTGAGAGGTATAGAGACATGAGGAAGGTAAGGTTAGTAGTGCACTACATAGGGAATAGGGGACTGTTATGGACCCAATGTGTTGACAGGTATAGAGACAGGAGGAAGGTAAGGTTAGTAGTGCACTACATAGGGAATAGGGGACTGTTATGTACCCAATGTGTTGACAGGTATAGAGACAGGAGGAAGGTAAGGCTAGTAGTGCACTACATAGGGAATAGGGGACTGTTATGGACCCAATGTGTTGACAGGTATAGAGACACGAGGAAGGTAAGGTTAGTAGTGCACTACATAGGGAATAGGGGACTGTTATGCACCCAATGTGTTGACAGGTATAGAGACAGGAGGAAGGTAAGATTAGTAGTGCACTACATAGGGAATAGGGGACTGTTATGGACCCAATGTGTTGACAGGTATAGAGACAGGAGGAAGGTAAGGTTAGTAGTGCACTACATAGGGAATAGGGGACTGTTATGGACCCACTTGAGGTGACAGGTATAGAGACAGGAGGAAGGTAAGGCTAGTAGTGCACTACATAGGGAATAGAGGACTGTTATGTACCCAATGTGTTGACAGGTATAGAGACATGAGGAAGGTAAGGTTAGTAGTGCACTACATAGGGAATAGGGGACTGTTATGGACCCACTTGAGGTGACAGGTATAGAGACATGAGGAAGGTAAGGTTAGTAGTGCACTACATAGGGAATAGAGGACTGTTATGGACCCACTTGAGGTGACAGGTATAGAGACAGGAGGAAGTTAAAGTGAATGACCTGATGTAGTGCTTCTTGTCAACACAGCACTAGGAAGATGGGAGGGGACAGGTTTACATCCCAAATAGCACCCCATTCCTTATAGGGTACTAGTGTTGACTAGGGCCCATGCACTATTTAGTGATTAGTGTGCCATTTGGCACTCAGTCTCAGTCAAAGCTCAGAGTGAAATGTTAAGTGTAGAAAAGGGTGTGTGTGTGTGTGTGTGTGTGTGTGTGTGTGTGTGTGTGTGTGTGTGTGTGTGTGTGTGTGTGTGTGTGTGTGTGTGTGTGTGTGTGTGTGTGCGTGTGTGTGTGCGTGAGAGAGAGAGTAAAACTTATAGCCACATATTTTCACTCTAGCACAGTGGTTTGAGACGAAACAATTTTTAAAAAGAATTTGCCACGACACACCCCACCCTAAATCTAATGACTCATTCTTAATATTTTCTTATACAACAAATAACCTTCAATTCATTGCATTTTCATCTCTTATCAAAATGAAAAGAAACCAATAAATACACTTAGTGTCACACCCTGACCGTTGAGAGCTTTTTATGTCTCTATTTTGGTTTGGTCAGGGTGTGATTTGGCGTGGGCATTCTAGTTTCTTTATTTCTATGTTTTGTATTTTGTTTTGGCCGGGTATGGTTCTCAATCAGGGATAGCTGTCTATTGTTGTCTCTGATTGGGAACCATACTTAGGTAGCCTTTTCCCACCAGTTGTTTTGTGGGTATTGTTTTCTGTTTAGTGTTCTGCACCTGACAGGACTGTTTCGGTTTTCACTTGGTTTATTTTGTTTGAGTGTTTGTTGATCCAATAAAATCATGCGCTTTGGTCCGATCCTTCATGCAACGACGACCGTTACACTTTCCTGTGTGGTTATCTAAAGCCACAGCTCTTCTTCCTGTGTGGTTATCTAAAGCCACAGCTCTTCTTCCTGTGTGGTTATCTAAAGCCACAGCTCTTCTTCCTGTGTGGTTATCTAAAGCCACAGATAATAAAGACACAGTGGCTTGCGAAAGTATTCACCCAACTTGGCATTTTTCCTATTTTGTTGCCTTACAACCTGCAATTAAAATATATTTTGGGGGGGGTTTGTATAATTTGAATTACACAACATGCCTACCAATTTGAAGATGCAAAATATGTTTTATTGTGAAACAAACAGGAAATAAACGGAAAACTTGAGTGTGCATAACTATTCACCCCCCAAGTCAATACTTTGTAGAGACACGTTTTGCAGAAATTACAGCTGCACGTCTGTTGGGGTATGTCTCTATAAGCTTGGCACATCTAGCCCCTGGGAATTTTGCCCATTCTTCAAGGCAAAACTGCTCAGGTTCCGCAGGTATACAACAATCTGTGTATAGTCATACCACAGATTCTCAATTGGATTGAGGTCTTGGCTTTCACTAGGTCATTCCAAGACATTTAAATGTTTCCCTTTAAACCACTCAAGTGTTGCTTTAGCAGTATATTTAAGGTCATTGTCCTGCTGGAAGGTGAACCTCTGAAACAGGTTTCCCTCAAGAATTTCCCTGTATTTAGCATCATCATTCCTTCATTTCTGACCAGTTTCCCAGTCCCTGCCGATGAAAAACATCCCCACAGCATGATGCTGCCACCACCATGCTTCACTGTGGGGATGGTGTTCTCGGGGTGATGGGAGGTGTTGGGATTGTGCCAGACACAACCTTTTCCTTGATGGCTAAAAATCTAAAATTTAGTCTCATCTGACCAGAGTACCTTCTTCCATATGTTTGGAGAGTCTCCTGCATGCCTTTTGGTGAACACCAAACATCTTTGCTTATTTTTTAAGCAATGGCTTTTTTCTGGCCACTCTTCCGTAAAGCCCAGCTCTGAGGAGTGTACGGCTTAAAGTGGTCCTATGGACAGATACTCCAATCTCCGCTGTGGAGCTTCGCAGCTCATTCAGGGTTATCTTTGGTCTCTTTGTTGCCTCTCTGATTAATGTCTGTGAGTTTTGGTGGCGGGTTTGTTGTGGTGCCATATTGTTTCCATTTTTTAAATAATGGATTTAATGGTGCTCTGTGGGATGTTCAAACTTTCTGATATTTTTTTATAACCCAACCCTGATCTGTACTTCTCCACAACTGTGTCCCTGACCTGTTTGGAGAGCTCCTTGGTCTTCATGGTGCCGCTTGCTTGGTGGTGCCCCTTGCTTAGTGGTGCTGCAAACTCTGGGGCCTTTCAGAACAGGTGTATATGTATTGAGATCATGTGACACTTGGATTGCACACAGGTGGACTTTATTTAACTAATTACAGTATGTGACTTCTGAAATTAACTTCCTGACGCTACCCATCCATGTCACGGGATCATTTTCGTCAGCAACCGCTGAATAGCATAGCGCAACAGTCAAATAATATTACTAAAAAATATTCATATTCATGAAATCACAAGTGCAATATTGCAAAACACAGCTTAGCCTTTTGTTAATCCACCTGTCGTCTCAGATTTCGAAATTATGCTTTATAGCGAAAGCAATCCAAGCATTTGTGTAAGTTTATCGATAGCCTAGCATAGCATTATGTACACTTAGCATCAGGAAGCTTGGTCACGAAAATCAGAAAAGCAATCAAATTAACCATTTACTTTTGATGATCTTTGGATGTTTTCACTCACGAGACTTCCAGTTACACAACAAATGTTCCTTTTGTTCCATAAAGATTATTTTTATATCCAAAATACCTCCGTTTGTTTGTCGCGTTATGTTCAGAAATCCACAGGAAAGAGCGGTCACGACAACGTCGACGGAAATTCCAAATAGTTTTCATAATGTCCACAGAAACATGTCAAATGTTTTTTATAATCATTCCTCAGGTAGTTTTTAAAATATATATTCGATAATATATCAACCGAGTGTGTAGGTTTTTCAATAACAGTGGGAAGAACAATGGCGGCTTTACTCTGTAGCGCAAAAACTCACTGAGAGCCCCCACCTATCCACTTACGCAATGTGATCTTTCACGCTCATTTTTCCAAATAAAAGCCTGAAACTGTGTCTAAAGACTGACACCTTAGGGAAGCCAGAGAAAAGGGAATCTGGTTGATATCCCTTTAAATGGAGGATAGGCATGCATAGGAACAGAAGGGTTTCAAAATAAGAGGCACTTCCTGATTGGATTTTCCTCAGGGTTTCGCCTGCAATATAAGTTCTGTTATACTCACAGACAATATTTTGACAGTTTTGGAAACTTTAGAGTGTTTTCTATCCTAATCTGTCAATTATATGCATATTCTAGCATCTGGTCCTGACAAATAGGCGGTTTACTTTGGGAACGTTATTTTTTTCAAAAATAAAAATAGTGCCCCCTAGCTTCAAGAGGTTAATTGGTTGCACCAGATCTTATTTAGGGGCTTCATAGCAATGGGGGTGAATAAATATGCACGCACCAATTTACAGTTTTTAAATTCTTTGAAACAAGTAATTTTTTAAATTTAACCTCACCAATTTGTAATATTTTGTGTATGTCTATTATATGAAATCTAAATAAATATCAATTTAAATGACAGGTTGTAATGCAACAAAATAGTAAAAACACCAAGGGGGATGAATACTTTTGCAAGGCCCGATAGACAGAATGAGAGAGAAAGATGAAAGGAGGGATATCTTTTTCTCTTCATCTGTCTCTAATCTAGTGGGTGAGATGATGGATGGAGTAATACCATCCCTCTCCTCTGGCTTAGCTTTTAGTGTCCTCTTTAGATTAATTTATCTTCACGCCCCTGGGTTATCCCTCCCTCTATCCCCCTCTCATCCATTCTCCTCTCCCTCTCTCGCTCTTTCTCTCTCCACTCTCCTCAATCAAACTCTCCTCTCTTTTTTTTCAGTAAACAAGGGAATTCCCATCCTGTCTTCCCAGCCCAGGAGTTGATGAAGCGTCTATAACTCTGAAGTAGAAGTCTTTGTCTCATCTCCCTTCAGACAACTTCATTCATGACAATGACTTTGAAATTGTAATGGAGCCTAGCCTTATATGTCCGACCACGATTCAAACTTGTGTCCACAACAACACCACTACTTACTACCCTACAAACTAAAAAACTTCATTCTTAAAAATAACTGTAATATGTTCTGAGGGGAGCGGTTCCAAGGGTTGGCCTGGGGCTACAGCAGCAGCTAGAGACGAGAACTCACAGGCTCAGTGTATCCTTGACTGAATCAAGCTGGGCTTTGAGAGTCTTCTTCATAGTAGACTCACAGGCTCTGTGTATCCTTGACTGAATCAAGCTGGGCTTCGAGAATCTTCTTCAGAGTAGACTCACAGGCTCCGTGTATCCTTGACTGAATCAAGCTGGGCTTCGAGAGTCTTCTTCAGAGTAGACTCACAGGCTCCGTGTATCCTTGACTGAATCAAGCTGGGCTTCGAGAGTCTTCTTCAGAGTAGACTCACAGGCTCTGTGTATCCTTGACTGAATCAAGCTGGGCTTCGAGAGTCTTCTTCAGAGTAGACTCACAGGCTCCGTGTATCCTTGACTGAATCAAGCTGGGCTTCGAGACACTTCTTCAGAGTAGACTCACAGGCTCCGTGTATCCTTGACTGAATCAAGCTGGGCTTCGAGAGTCTTCTTCAGAGTAGACTCACAGGCTCCGTGTATCCTTGACTGAATCAAGCTGGGCTTCTAGAGTCTTCTTCAGAGTAGACTCACAGGCTCCGTGTATCCTTGACTGAATAAAGCTGGGCTTCGAGACACTTCTTCAGAGTAGACTCACAGGCTCCGTGTATCCTTGACTGAATCAAGCTGGGCTTCGAGAGTCTTCTTCAGAGGAGACAGACACAGTCTGACAATGTATAATGACACGGTACAGTATACACACATCATCACCAGTAATATACAAATAATTATATCATCTTATATTCCAACCTTCAGTAAACATGTTCTATAATATAACTTTCCTCGTTACAATTTTTTTTTTTTTTACCTTTATTTAACTAGGCAAGTCAGTTATTAAGAACAAATTCTTGTGTGTACAGTATGTGTCCATGACATCCTCATTATTGCAGCAGTATGGAAGTACAGGAATCATCCATCTTCTCCACAGTGACATCATCATCATTTAGTTATGGAGCGATGAGGATCTATTTTAAGTTTTTTTTTTTTTTAAGCTACTGGAGATGTTTGAAAGTAATGAATGGAGGACAATGCTGGATTTAGACGGCTGGCTCTATACATATTTCCCCTCCGGTCGTCAAGTAAAATCAGCGGTGAGCAATCCACAACCACAGGAAGGAAGTTCTATACCTGTTTTATATTACAAGAAGACAATAGTTTAGAAGAACCATTGGAGACACCTACAGTGTACGTCAGTGGAGGCTCCTCAGAGGAGGAACGGGAGGGACCATCCTCTTCAGTGGATTTCAGAAGAAAAAAAAACGTTAAAAAAAGTTATCCTTTTTAGATAAAACTATACTTAATATATTCATGTAACTAAATAATAGATTGAAACACACTGTTTTGCAATGAAGGTCTACAGTAGCCTCAACAACACTCTGTATGGTAGCAGCATGGTGTAGCCGGAGGACAGATGATTTCCGTCCTCCTCTGGGTAAATTGACATCAATACTTCCCCTTCCATAGACTTACACACTAATTATGACAACTTCTGGAGGACATCCTCCAACCTATCAGAGTTCTTGCAGCATGAACTGGCATGTTGTCCACCCAATCAAATGATCAGAGTAGGCAGGAGGTAGTTTAGAACTACTGAATTTATTAAAGCACCATATACAGTGCCTTGCGAAAGTATTTCAGTCTCTCGATGTGCAAAACTGATAGAGACATACCCCAAGCGACTTACAGTAGTAATCGCAGCAAAAGGTGGCACTACAAAGTATTAACTTAAGGGGGCTGAATAATTTTGCACGCCCAATTTTTCAGTTTTTGATTTGTTAAAAAAGTTTGAAATATCCAATAAATGTTGTTCCACTTCATGATTGTGTCCCACTTGTTGTTGATTCTTCACCAAAAAATACAGTTTTATATCTTTATGTTTGAAGCCTGAAATGTGGCAAAAGGTCGCAACGTTCAAGGGGGCCGAATACTTTCGAAAGGCACTGTATGAAAGCTGAACGAAACCCGAAGTGCAAAATAATAAAGTACTCAGGAAATAGTAGGAGAGATTCCTCTTAGGAAAACAAGCAACATTTACATTGACCGACAAAGACGAATGACAGAGTGCGCATATATACAGTGATAGAGTGGGGATTGGAACCAGGTGTGTGTAATGATGACGAGACAAGTCTGGGGTTGATGAGTGAAGGGCGTTTGTCCAGTAAGCATAAGCTACAGTTAACTAGCACGTGGGGGGGAGAGAGAGAGAGAGAGAGAGAGAGAGAGAGAGAGAGAGAGAGAGAGAGAGAGAGAGAGAGAGAGAGAGAGAGAGAGAGAGAGAGAGAGAGAGAGACAGAGATCATTTAGGACTGTCCCCGACTAAAACAAAATATTGTTTGACCAAGAGTTGTCTGTTCTTTCAACCAATTGATCGGTCAACATTTTAAAACATGTATTTTTCCATATACAGACACACCCTATGTGTTAATAAATCAACTATATGTTGGCTACTGAGCTTGTCTGTTTGCTTTAAGCACTGATATTACAAATGAAGACGCACAAATTATTAAAGAGGGAGCCAGAGACCAATAAAGCCTAACGAGAAGAATAAAACCCTATTCCCCTATCTGACCCGCTGTCCACTGCTGCCAGTTATCCTACCATTTCTACTGATCTGTGTGCCAGGTATCATCTTTATACACACTTTCATGGAACAGTTTGGAACAGTGACCAGTTTGGAACAGTGACCAGTTTGGAACAGTGAACAGTTTGGAACAGTGACCAGTTTGGAACAGTGACCAGTTTGGAACAGTGACCAGTTTGGAACAGTGAACAGTTTGGAACAGTGAACAGTTTGGAACAGTGACCAGTTTGGAACAGTGAACAGTTTGGAACAGTGAACAGTTTAGAACAGTGAACAGTTTGGAACAGTGAACAGTTTGGAACAGTGAACAGTTTGGAACAGTGAACAGTTTGGAACAGTGACGTCGACCGTTCGGCGGTCGATGCCAATCCACTTTTCATTTTCCATTTGTTTTGTCTTTGTCTTACACACCTGGTTTCAATCCCCCAATGATCTGTTCATTATTTAACCCTCTGGTCCCTCCATGTTTGTTTGTGAGTGATTGTTTCTACGTAGGAAGGTCTGTTATTGTGGGCTCCATTTTGTATTGCATTTATTATATGTTGAGTAAAATAAGTTTATTTACTCAGATCTGCTGTCATGAGCCTGACTCTTATACACCAGCTACACATAGACCACCTGACATTAACTTGGGTCCAGCCTGACGTTTGCACTAAAATATTCTGGGAACCACAGAGCCCTTATGAAGTGTAACTGCAGCTATTCTGCAATTACTGAGTCCAAAATACCATAGTTGACTGCAGTTACTGCACTTTTACTGCAGTTTGAAGACTGCATACTTTCCTTCGTAAGGGAGTTCCCTGTGCCAGTGATCTCCGGACAGGCAGACACAGCTGTAGGCTATTTGTGCAAGGGATAAGAAGTAATCAGGTCGGCTTTTTTTCCATGACATTTTTCCCCCTCTATTCATGCTGAGTGGTCGAAAGGGAGAGAGCTGGAAAGACTTTTCAAATAGGCTACGTTGAGGAAATGTTGTCATTCTCAGTGGATGTAAAAAACAGACTTTGCGTTATGAGATGAAGAATTGTTTTATTTAAGAAGTTCCACATTGATGGTGAGTTAAGGCAATCAAAGAGTATCAGATCCCCCAAATGGACACATTTGATAAGCCTACATTTACGCGCAGAGGCCAGGTAACCTATCATAACAATGAACACCATGACAATAACCACAGCATTTATTGTTATTGGAGCCCCAACCATCCTATGCCCACTAGGCCCATAATAACATCAGTGTTTATCCATGTTGATGCTGATATTTATCATGATGTCTCCAAGGCCTGTTAGCCAATGGAAGGGGCCGGGACATTAATCAGGAAATCAATTCTGTTGTCAATTGGCTGTTCTGGGATTGAGAATGGATGGCATTCTGAGGACTCAGAGGATTGCACCCCAAATGGCAACCTATCCCCTATATGGACCTAAAGAGTTCTAGTCAAAATTAATGCAGTATATAGGGAATAGTGTGCCATTTGGGGTCAAAAGTAGTGCAGTATATAGGGAATAGGGTGCCATTTGGGGTCAAAAGTAGTGCAGTATATAGGGAATAGTGTGCCATTTGGGGTCAAAAGTAGTGCAGTATATAGGGAATAGGGTGCCATTTGGGGTCAAAAGTAGTGCAGTATATAGGGAATAGGGTGCCATTTGGGGTCAAAAGTAGTGCACTATATAGGGAATAGGGTGCCATTTGGGGTCAAAAGTAGTGCAGTATATAGGGAATAGGGTGCCATTTGGGGTCAAAAGTAGCGCACTATATAGGGAATAGGGTGCCATTTGGGGTCAAAAGTAGTGCACTATATAGGGAATAGGGTGCCATTTGGGGTCAAAAGTAGTGCACTATATAGGGAATAGGGTGCCATTTGGGGTCAAAAGTAGTGCACTATATAGGGAATAGGGTGCCATTTGGGGTCAAAGTAGTGCACTTTGGGGGCGGCAGGGTAGCCTAGTGGTTAGAGCGTTGGACTAGTAACCGAAAGGTTGCAAGTTCAAATCCCCGAGCTGACAAGGTACAAATCTGTCGTTCTGCCCCTGAACAGGCAGTTAACCCACTGTTCCTAGGCCGTCATTGAAAATAAGAATTTGTTCTTAACTGACCTGCCTAGTAAAATAAAGGTAATAAAAAAATAAATATAGGGAATAGGGTGCCATTTGGGGTCAAAAGTAGTGCACTATATAGAGAATAGAGTGCCATTTGAAACGTAACCATATCTGCCAAAGCCACAATTACTGAGGAATCTCAAACTTTGTTATGACTAGAGGAATAAATCCAACTGTCGATGTTCAGGATAGTTTGTTATTATGGAGCCAAACATGCACTTACTTTGACAATTTCTTCAATACCTCACACACCAAAAGCCTCAATTATCCCTTGACATGTCTTGAATTAACATAATGTATGTCTTAGATGCATGATGTTTAGGAAATGCTTTTCATATTGCAAAACCACTGGACTGCAGCAGCCTATTAATCCGGATCATAATGCAGTAGGCGACTAGGATTCAGAGGCTGTACACCTCCATCTGTTCCGTTGTCCCACAAAGACTGAGAATGGTATGTCATGGTTTTAATAGCTGACTATTTCAATATAGAGTGGGCTTTGACCTTGAATAGGAATTGTCTGTCTCCCTAATGGCACCCTAATCCCTAAATAGTGCACTACTTTTGACCCCAAATGGCACCCTAATCCCTAAATAGTGCAGTACTTTTGACCCCAAATGGCACCCTAATCCCTAAATAGTGCACTACTTTTGACCCCAAATGGCACCCTATTCCCTTAATAGTGCACTACTTTTGACCCCAAATGTCACCCTAATCCCTAAATAGTGCACTACTTTTGACCAGGGTTCATAGGGCCATTTCGGACGCAGCATGAGATGATACATTATGAACATTACAATAAAGGGAATCATCAGGTAGAGGAGTATCATCAGTTAGAGGAGTATCGTCAGGTAGAGGAGTATGGTCAGGTAGAGGAGTATCATCAGGTAGAGGAGTATCATCAGGTAGAGGAGTATCATCAGTTAGAGGAGTATCATCAGGTAGAGGAGTATCATCAGGTAGAGGAGTATCATCAGGTAGAGGAGTATCATCAGGTAAAGGAGTATCATCAGTTAGAGGAGTATCGTTAGGTAGAGGAGTATCATCAGGTAGAGGAGTATCATCAGGTAGAGGAGTATCATCAGGTAGAGGAGGATCATCAGGTAGAGGAGTATCATCAGGTAGAGGAGTATCATCAGGTAGAGGAGTATCATCAGGTAGAGGAGTATCATCAGGAGAATGTAGAGGAGTATCATCAGGTAGAGGAGTATCATCAGGTAGGGGAGTATCATCAGGTAGAGGAGTATCATCAGGAGAATGTAGAGGAGTATCATCAGGTAGAGGAGTATCATCAGGTAGGGGAGTATCATCAGGTAGAGGAGTATCATCAGGAGAATGTAGAGGAGTATCATCAGGTAGAGGAGTATCATCAGGTAAAGGAGTATCATCAGGTAGAGGAGTATCATCAGGTACAGAGTATCATCAGGTAGAGGAGTATCGTCAGGTAGAGGAGTATCATCAGGAGAATGTAGAGGAGGATCGTCAGGTAGAGGAGTATCGTCAGGTAGAGGAGTATCATCAGGTAGAGGAGTATGGTCAGGTAGAGGAGTATCATCAGGTAAAGGAGTATCGTCAGGTAGAGGAGTATCAGGTAGAGGAGTATCGTCAGGTAGAGGAGTATCGTCAGGTAGAGGAGTATCGTCAGGTAGAGGAGTATCATCAGGTAAAGGAGTATCGTCAGGTAGAGGAGTATCAGGTAGAGGAGTATCGTCAGGTAGAGGAGTATCATCAGGTAGAGGAGGATCATCAGGTAGAGGAGTATCAGGTAGAGGAGTATCGTCAGGTAGAGGAGTATCATCAGGTAGAGGAGTATCGTCAGGTAGAGGAGTATCATCAGGTAGAGGAGTATCATCAGGTAGAGGAGTATCATCAGGAGAATGTAGAGGAGTATCATCAGGTAGAGGAGTATCATCAGGAGAATGTAGAGGAGTATCATCAGGTAGAGGAGTATCATCAGGAGAATGTAGAGGAGGATCGTCAGGTAGAGGAGTATCGTCAGGTAGAGGAGTATCATCAGGTAGAGGAGTATGGTCAGGTAGAGGAGTATCATCAGGAGAATGTAGAGGAGTATCATCAGGTAGAGGAGTATCATCAGGAGAATGTAGAGGAGTATCATCAGGTAGAGGAGTATCATCAGGAGAATGTAGAGGAGTATCATCAGGTAAAGGAGTATCATCAGGTAGAGGAGTATCATCAGGTACAGAGTATCATCAGGTAGAGGAGTATCATCAGGTAGAGGAGTATCAGGTAGAGGAGTATCGTCAGGTAGAGGAGTATCATCAGGTAGAGGAGTATCGTCAGGTAGAGGAGTATCATCAGGTAGAGGAGTATGGTCAGGTAGAGGAGTATGGTCAGGTAGAGGAGTATCATCAGGTAGAGGAGTATCGTCAGGTAGAGGAGTATCGTCAGGTAGAGGAGTATCATCAGGTAGAGGAGTATCATCAGGAGAATGTAGAGGAGTATCATCAGGTAGAGGAGTATCGTCAGGTAGAGGAGTATCATCAGGTAGAGGAGTATCATCAGGTAAAGGAGTATCATCAGGTAAAGGAGTATCATCAGGTAGAGGAGTATCATCAGGTAGAGGAGTATCGTCAGGTAGAGGAGTATCGTCAGGTAGAGGAGTATCATCAGGTAGAGGAGTATCATCAGGTAGAGGAGTATCATCAGGTAGAGGAGTATCATCAGGTAGAGGAGTATGGTCAGGTAGAGGAGTATCATCAGGAGAATGTAGAGGAGTATCATCAGGTAGAGGAGTATCGTCAGGTAGAGGAGTATCATCAGGAGAATGTAGAGGAGTATCATCAGGTAGAGGAGTATCGTCAGGTAGAGGAGTATCATCAGGAGAATGTAGAGGAGTATCATCAGGTAGAGGAGTATCGTCAGGTAGAGGAGTATCATCAGGAGAATGTAGAGGAGTATCATCAGGTAGAGGAGTATCATCAGGTAGAGGAGTATCATCAGGAGAATGTAGAGGAGTATCATCAGGTAGAGGAGTATCATCAGGTAGAGGAGTATCATCAGGTAGAGGAGGATCATCAGGTAGAGGAGTATCATCAGGTAGAGGAGTATCATCAGGTAGAGGAGTATCATCAGGTAGAGGAGTATCGTCAGGTAGAGGAGTATCGTCAGGTAGAGGAGTATCAGGTAGAGGAGGATCATCAGGGGAATGTAGAGGAGTATCATCAGGTAGAGGAGTATCATCAGGTAGAGGAGTATCATCAGGTAGAGGAGGATCGTCAGGTAGAGGAGTATCGTCAGGTAGAGGAGTATCAGGTAGAGGAGTATCGTCAGGTAGAGGAGTATCGTCAGGTAGAGGAGTATCATCAGGAAATGTAGAGGAGTATCATCAGGTAGAGGAGTATCATCAGGTAGGGGAGTATCATCAGGTAGAGGAGTATCATCAGGTAGAGGAGTATCGTCAGGTAGAGGAGTATCGTCAGGTAGAGGAGTATCAGGTAGAGGAGGATCATCAGGGGAATGTAGAGGAGTATCATCAGGTAGAGGAGTATCATCAGGTAGAGGAGGATCGTCAGGTAGAGGAGTATCGTCAGGTAGAGGAGTATCAGGTAGAGGAGTATCGTCAGGTAGAGGAGTATCGTCAGGTAGAGGAGTATCGTCAGGTAGAGGAGTATCATCAGGTAAAAGAGTATCATCAGGTAGAGGAGGACCATCAGGAGAATATAGAGGAGTATCATCAGGTAAAGGAGTATCATCAGGAAATGTAGAGGAGTATCATCAGGTAGAGGAGTATCATCAGGTAGGGGAGTATCATCAGGTAGAGGAGTATCATCAGGTAGAGGAGTATCGTCAGGTAGAGGAGTATCGTCAGGTAGAGGAGTATCAGGTAGAGGAGGATCATCAGGGGAATGTAGAGGAGTATCATCAGGTAGAGGAGTATCATCAGGTAGAGGAGTATCATCAGGTAGAGGAGGATCGTCAGGTAGAGGAGTATCGTCAGGTAGAGGAGTATCAGGTAGAGGAGTATCGTCAGGTAGAGGAGTATCGTCAGGTAGAGGAGTATCGTCAGGTAGAGGAGTATCATCAGGTAAAAGAGTATCATCAGGTAGAGGGGTATCATCAGGTAGAGGAGGACCATCAGGAGAATATAGAGGAGTATCATCAGGTAGAGGAGTATCGTCAGGTAGAGGAGTATCATGAGGAGAATATAGAGGAGTATCATCAGGTAGAGGAGGACATCCCTACCAACCAAGCCCTCCCTAACCCGGACGACGCTAGGACAATTGTGCGTCGCCCCACGGACCTCCCGGTCGCGGCCGGTTATGACAGAGCCTGGGCGCGAACCCAGGGACTCTGATGGCGCTGCAGTACAGCGCCCTTAACCACTGCGAGGCCCGCAGTGGACTACTGTTGACCAGAGCACTGGCAACCCTAGGTTGACATATAGGATGTGAATAGATAGATACAGTAGTTCTGACTCTGTCAACCATGTTTCAGGGATTCTCCTTCATACAAACATGCTGGGGGGTGTAGGGAGGGGCCAACTGAGAGGTGATATTCACATTGCTGTGGGGGTGTAGGGAGGGGCCAACTGAGAGGTGATATTCACATTGCTGTGGGGGTGTAGGGAGGGGCCAACTGAGAGGTGATATTCACATTGCTGTGGGGGTGTAGGGAGGGGCCAACTGAGAGGTGATATTCACATTGCTGGGGGTTTAGGGAGGGGCCAACTGAGAGGTGATATTCACATTGCTGGGGGGTTTAGGGAGGGGCCAACTGAGAGGTGATATTCACATTGCTGGGGGTTTAGGGAGGGGCCAACTGAGAGGTGATATTCACATTGCTGGGGGGTTTAGGGAGGGGCCAACTGAGAGGTGATATTCACATTGCTGGGGGGTTTAGGGAGGGGCCAACTGAGAGGTGATATTCACATTGCTGGGGGGTTTAGGGAGGGGCCAACTGAGAGGTGATATTCACATTGCTGGGGGTTTAGGGAGGGGCCAACTGAGAGGTGATATTCACATTGCTGGGGGTTTAGGGAGGGGCCAACTGAGAGGTGATATTCACATTGCTGGGGGTTTAGGGAGGGGCCAACTGAGAGGTGATATTCACATTGCTGGGGGGTTTAGGGAGGGGCCAACTGAGAGGTGATATTCACATTGCTGGGGGTTTAGGGAGGGGCCAACTGAGAGGTGATATTCACATTGCTGGGGGTTTAGGGAGGGGCCAACTGAGAGGTGATATTCACATTGCTGGGGGTTTAGGGAGGGTGATATTCACATTGCTGGGGGTTTAGGGAGAGGTGATATTCACATTGCTGGGGGTTTAGGGAGAGGTGATATTCACATTGCTGGGGGGTTTAGGGAGGGGCCAACTGAGAGGTGATATTCACATTGCTGGGGGTTTAGGGAGAGGTGATATTCACATTGCTGGGGGTTTAGGGAGAGGTGATATTCACATTGCTGGGGGTTTAGGGAGAGGTGATATTCACATTGCTGGGGGTGTAGGGAGAGGTGATATTCACATTGCTGGGGGTTTAGGGAGAGGTGATATTCACATTGCTGGGGGTGTAGGGAGAGGTGATATTCACATTGCTGGGGGTTTAGGGAGAGGTGATATTCACATTGCTGGGGGGTTTAGGGAGAGGTGATATTCACATTGCTGGGGGTTTAGGGAGAGGTGATATTCACATTGCTGGGGGTGTAGGGAGAGGTGATATTCACATTGCTGGGGGGTTTAGGGAGAGGTGATATTCACATTGCTGGGGGTGTAGGGAGAGGTGATATACACATTGCTGGGGGTTTAGGGAGAGGTGATATTCACATTGCTGGGGGGTGTAGGGAGAGGTGATATTCACATTGCTGGGGGTTTAGGGAGAGGTGATATTCACATTGCTGGGGGGTTTAGGGAGAGGTGATATTCACATTGCTGGGGGGTTTAGGGAGAGGTGATATTCACATTGCTGGGGGTGTAGGGAGAGGTGATATTCACATTGCTGGGGGGTTTAGGGAGAGGTGATATTCACATTGCTGGGGGGTGTAGGGAGAGGTGATATTCACATTGCTGGGGGTTTAGGGAGAGGTGATATTCACATTGCTGGGGGGTGTAGGGAGAGGTGATATTCACATTGCTGGGGGTTTAGGGAGAGGTGATATTCACATTGCTGGGGGTGTAGGGAGAGGTGATATTCACATTGCTGGGGGTTTAGGGAGAGGTGATATTCACATTGCTGGGGGTGTAGGGAGAGGTGATATTCACATTGCTGGGGGTGTAGGGAGAGGTGATATTCACATTGCTGGGGGGTTTAGGGAGGGTGATATTCACATTGCTGGGGGTTTAGGGAGAGGTGATATTCACATTGCTGGGGGTTTAGGGAGGGGTGATATTCACATTGCTGGGGGGTGTAGGGAGAGGTGATATTCACATTGCTGGGGGTTTAGGGAGAGGTGATATTCACATTGCTGGGGGTGTAGGGAGAGGTGATATTCACATTGCTGGGGGGTGTAGGGAGAGGTGATATTCACATTGCTGGGGGTTTAGGGAGGGTGATATTCACATTGCTGGGGGGTTTAGGGAGGGTGATATTCACATTGCTGGGGGTTTAGGGAGAGGTGATATTCACATTGCTGGGGGGTTTAGGGAGAGGTGATATTCACATTGCTGGGGGGTTTAGGGAGAGGTGATATTCACATTGCTGGGGGTGTAGGGAGAGGTGATATTCACATTGCTGGGGGTTTAGGAGAGGTGATATTCACATTGCTGGGGGTGTAGGGAGAGGTGATATTCACATTGCTGGGGGTGTAGGGAGAGGTGATATTCACATTGCTGGGGGGTGTAGGGAGAGGTGATATTCACATTGCTGGGGGGTTTAGGGAGAGGTGATATTCACATTGCTGGGGGGTGTAGGGAGGGGTGATATTCACATTGCTGGGGGTTTAGGGAGGGGTGATATTCACATTGCTGGGGGTTTAGGGAGAGGTGATATTCACATTGCTGGGGGTTTAGGGAGGGGTGATATTCACATTGCTGGGGGGTTTAGGGAGAGGTGATATTCACATTGCTGGGGGTTTAGGGAGAGGTGATATTCACATTGCTGGGGGGTTTAGGGAGAGGTGATATTCACATTGCTGGGGGTGTAGGGAGAGGTGATATTCACATTGCTGGGGGTTTAGGGAGAGGTGATATTCACATTGCTGGGGGTGTAGGGAGAGGTGATATTCACATTGCTGGGGGTGTAGGGAGAGGTGATATTCACATTGCTGGGGGTGTAGGGAGAGGTGATATTCACATTGCTGGGGGTTTAGGGAGAGGTGATATTCACATTGCTGGGGGGTGTAGGGAGGGGTGATATTCACATTGCTGGGGGTTTAGGGAGAGGTGATATTCACATTGCTGGGGGTTTAGGGAGAGGTGATATTCACATTGCTGGGGGTTTAGGGAGGGGTGATATTCACATTGCTGGGGGTTTAGGGAGGGTGATATTCACATTGCTGGGGGGTTTAGGGAGGGTGATATTCACATTGCTGGGGGTTTAGGAGAGGTGATATTCACATTGCTGGGGGTTTAGGGAGGGGTGATATTCACATTGCTGGGGGTTTAGGGAGGGGTGATATTCACATTGCTGGGGGTTTAGGGAGAGGTGATATTCACATTGCTGGGGGGTTTAGGGAGGGGTGATATTCACATTGCTGGGGGTTTAGGGGAGGTGATATTCACATTGCTGGGGGTTTAGGGGAGGTGATATTCACATTGCTGGGGGGTTTAGGGAGAGGTGATATTCACATTGCTGGGGGGTTTAGGGGAGGTGATATTCACATTGCCTGGGGGTTTAGGGGAGGTGATATTCACATTGCTGGGGGGTTTAGGGAGGGGCCCACTGAGAGGTGATATTCACATTGCTGGGGGGTTTAGGAGAGGTGATATTCACATTGCTGGGGGTTTAGGGGAGGTGATATTCACATTGATGGGGGTTTAGGGGAGGTGATATTCACATTGCTGGGGGTTTAGGGAGGGGCCCACTGAGAGGTGATATTCACATTGCTGGGGGTTTAGGGAGAGGTGATATTCACATTGCTGGGGGTTTAGGGGGCCCACTGAGAGGTGATATTCACATTGCTGGGGGGTTTAGGGAGAGGTGATATTCACATTGGGAGGGGGTTTAGGGAGAGGTGATATTCACATTGCTGGGGGGTTTAGGGGGGCCCACTGAGAGGTGATATTCACATTGCTGGGGGGTTTAGGGAGAGGTGATATTCACATTGGGAGGGGGTTTAGGGAGAGGTGATATTCACATTGCTGGGGGGTTTAGGGGGCCAACTGAGAGGTGATATTCACATTGCTGGGGGTTTAGGGGAGGTGATATTCACATTGCTGGGGGTTTAGGGGGCCCACTGAGAGGTGATATTCACATTGCTGGGGGTTTAGGGAGAGGTGATATTCACATTGGGAGGGGGTTTAGGGAGAGGTGATATTCACATTGCTGGGGGTTTAGGGAGAGGTGATATTCACATTGGGAGGGGGTTTAGGGAGAGGTGATATTCACATTGCTGGGGGGTTTAGGGGGCCCACTGAGAGGTGATATTCACATTGCTGGGGGGTTTAGGGAGAGGTGATATTCACATTGGGAGGGGGTTTAGGGAGAGGTGATATTCACATTGCTGGGGGGTTTAGGGGGCCAACTGAGAGGTGATATTCACATTGCTGGGGGGTTTAGGGGAGGTGATATTCACATTGCTGGGGGTTTAGGGGGCCCACTGAGAGGTGATATTCACATTGCTGGGGGTTTAGGGAGAGGTGATATTCACATTGGGAGGGGGTTTAGGGAGAGGTGATATTCACATTGCTGGGGGGTTTAGGGGGCCCACTGAGAGGTGATATTCACATTGCTGGGGGTTTAGGGAGAGGTGATATTCACATTGCTGGGGGTTTAGGGAGAGGTGATATTCACATTGCTGGGGGTTTAGGGAGGGGCCAACTGAGAGGTGATATTCACATTGCTGGGGGTTTAGGGAGGGGCCAACTGAGAGGTGATATTCACATTGCTGGGGGTTTAGGGAGGGGCCAACTGAGAGGTGATATTCACATTGCTGGGGGGTTTAGGGAGGGGCCAACTGAGAGGTGATATTCACATTGCTGGGTGGGTTTAGGGAGGGGCCAACTGAGAGGTGATATTCACATTGCTGGGGGTTTAGGGAGGGGCCAACTGAGAGGTGATATTCACATTGCTGGGGGGTTTAGGGAGGGGCCAACTGAGAGGTGATATTCACATTGCTGGGGGGTTTAGGGAGGGTTTAGGGGGTTTAGGGGGTGTAGGGAGGGTTTAGGGGGTTTAGGGGGTTTAGGGGGTGTAGGGAGGGTTTAGGGGGTTTAGGGAGGGTTTAGGGGGGTGTAGGGAGGGTTTAGGGGGTTTAGGGAGGGTTTAGGGGGGTTTAGGGGGTTTAGGGGGTGTAGGGAGGGTTTAGGGGGGTTTAGGGAGGGAGGGGTCCATGGAAAGATCCTATTCACATTGTAATCTGAATTGTATGCCGATTCCATTTCCAACACAGATTCTGTGACATTTTCTGTAGAAGTGAGGGTTGCATCCCAAATGGCACCCTATTCCCTACACAGTGCTTTACGTTTCACGAGAGCCCTATGGGCCCGCCTCAAAGTAGTGCACTATATAGGGGATAAGGTGCTATTCGGGACGTAACTGTAGTATGGAGACGGAGCTGTCCCTATTTATCTGACAACTGCTTTCGACGTGATTGTTTTTAACCGAAAGAGGAATGGTAAATTGTAGTCTAAATATGCCATTTTGGCATTTACCTCTCCCTGCTGACAATCAGAACTAAAGTACTACTTTATCTTCTATCACGAAGAAAACCATGGGCAGGTCCGTCTATCCCATGGGGATCTACCCGACTGCATCCCCAAATGACATAATTTCCTCCTTCATAGTGCACTACCAGCCCATATGGACCCTGGTCAAAAGTAGTACACTTTAAATGGAACAGGTTTGCCATTTGGGAGTCAGACACTCAATCTTCAATGTAGAAACAACACATTATTGTAGTCCATCTTCTCATTCTGATTTTCACTAGGAGAACATTTGTACATTTTCTATTTAAAGTGAATGGGAAGAGGTAGAGGAGGCCTCACACTAGAAGATGTTAAAGACATAGAGACCACAGTTGATTGCTTCATTCCATGTCTGTAACTACTGGGTGCTGAGATGAGGTGAGTCTGAAATGGCACCCTATTCCCTCTATAGTGCACTGCTTTTGACCGGCATGTAGTATACAGGTAGTCTAGTGGTTAGAGTGGAGGGGCGGCAGGGTAGCCTAGTGGTTAGAGTGGAGGGGCGGCAGGGTAGCCTAGTGGTTAGAGTGTAGGGGAGGCAGGGTAGCCTAGTGGTTAGAGTGGAGGGGCGGCAGGGTAGCCTAGTGGTTAGAGTGGAGGGGCGGCAGGGTAGCCTAGTGGTTAGAGTGTAGGGGCGGCAGGGTAGCCTAGTGGTTAGAGTGGAGGGGCGGCAGGGTAGCCTAGTGGTTAGAGTGTAGGGGCGGCAGGGTAGCCTAGTGGTTAGAGTGGAGGGGCGGCAGGGTAGCCTAGTGGTTAGAGTGGAGGGGCGGCAGGGTAGCCTAGTGGTTAGAGTGTAGGGGCGGCAGGGTAGCCTAGTGGTTAGAGCGTTGGACTAGTAACCGGAAGGTTGCAAGTTCAAATCCCCGAGCTGACAAGGTACAAATCTGTCGTTCTGCCCTGAACAGGCAGTTAACCCACTGTTCCTAGGCCGTCATTGAAAATAAGAATTTGTTCTTAACTGACTTGCCTAGTTAAATAAAGGTAAAATAAAAAATAGTTTGCCATTTTGTACGCAAACTACGTCTGTCACTGGGTGGCTGGTTTGTTTGATAACAAATAATAGCTAACCTAAATGAAGTGAGGCTAACCTGACCACACAGCAGATTCTCTAAAATGAGAAAGGTTACTTCCAGGAGGGGGGCGAACAAGAATGAGAAGAAAAGCGTGAAATATGTGACAGGAATGTATTACATCTCTATGCAAAAATAGGGATATTATGAGGAAGTGGATAGAATCTTGTTTCTTATGATCAACAGTGAAATTAACACATTTTGTAAGACTATAAATGACCAGCCTGTTACGATCGTCTAAGGTGGAAACAGCAGACCAAAGCGCAGCGTGGTGAGCGTACATACTTCTTTAGTATAAGATGTCTCCAACAAAACAATGAACATCAAAGGGAGCACACCGGCCTGTGAATGCTGGGACGAGACACAGTGCGCATCACCCCATAGCCCGGGGTCTGACCAGTCACCTCCTCGCCACGGTAAGCACGGTTAATGGGCTCAGGTCTCCATCCTGACTCCGCCACGGGTTTCCTTCCTTCCGTGTTCCTCTCTTCCACACTACTTGGTCCTGTGGGTAGTTCTACAAAACAATAAACATCAAAATGAAAACATGAAGCCAACGTAGTGCTCACAGGCAACTATACATGGTTGCAGAGTGCTTGTGTTGAGGGTGTAGGTTTTGAGGATAGCCTGAAGCAACAGCAAATCCACACAGATGGAATGGTAATGGAAATTCATTTTAAATACAAACTTTTGTAGAATGAGGACAAGCAAATTGTCACCAATAGATGATATTTGATGTATAGAGTGTCTGTAACATTCAACCATGGAGTGTAATCCTCCCCTTGTTGTTCAGATCAAAACCTCATTCTCCCATTCCAACAGCTCCTGTTCTAAATGGGAGAAAATAAAACACAATATCCTCTGTAATGGAAAGAGTTCATCCAGGCTTCTGTCATTGTATCATCCAGGATCTCTCCCTCCAAGATAAACCATGTTTTGTAAAAAGCCATTTCACATACAACATAGGTCCAGAGGGGATGGGAGAAAGGAAAGAGCACAGTCTCTTTATGGTTTGGGGTTGACAGTAGTATGTACAGTAAGAGGGCAGAGGCAGAAGGATTGTCAGTTATCTATCAGGGTACATTTCATACGACACACCTCCCTACCACTGTGTTGTCTGAGAACGACTGGAGACAGAGGTCATAAAGAAGGATCTCTTCTGTCATACCCTGATCCGTTTCACCTCTGTAACGGTTTTCTTGACTTGAAGGAGAGGCGGACCAAAATGCAGCGTGGTTTCTATTCATGGTTCTTTAATAAAGACTCTACACATGAACAGACTAACAAAACAAGAAATGTGAAAAAACCAGAACAGCCCTATCTGGTGCAAACACAGAGACAGGAACAATCACCCACAAAACCCAACACCAAAAAGGCTACCTAAATATGGTTCCCAATCAGAGACAATGACTAACACCTGCCTCTGATTGAGAACCATATCAGGCCAAACATAGAAATAGACATGTAACATAGAATGCCCACTCAGATCACACCCTGACCAAACAAAACATAGAAACATACAAAGCAAACTATGGTCAGGGTGTGACATTCTCGTTATTGTCTCCATCCCCTCCAGGTGTCGCTTGTTCTCCCCAGTGTATTTATCCCTGTGTTTCCTGTCTCTCTGTGCCAGTGTATTTATCCCTTTGTTTCCTGTCTCTCTGTACCAGTGTATTTATCCCTGTGTTTCCTGTCTCTCTGTACCAGTGTATGTATCCCTGTGTTTCCTGTCTCTCTGTGCCAGTGTATTTATCCCTGTGTTTCCTGTCTCTCTGTACCAGTGTATTTATCCCTGTGTTTCCTGTCTCTCTGTACCAGTATATTTATCCCTGTGTTTCCTGTCTCTCTGTACCAGTGTATCTATCCCTGTGTTTCCTGTCTCTCTGTCCCAGTGTATTTATCCCTGTGTTTCCTGTCTCTCTGTGCCAGTGTATTTATCCCTGTGTTTCCTGTCTCTCTGTGCCAGTGTATTTATCCCTGTGTTTCCTGTGTTTCCTGAGCCTGTCTGCCACTCTGTACCTCCTGGACTCTGGGCTGGTTTTGCCTGTCCATGACCATTCTACCTGCCCTGACCTCGAGCCTGTCTGCCACTCTGTACCTCCTGGACTCTGATCTGGTTTTGCCTGTCCATGACCATTCTACCTGCCCTGACTTCGAGCCTGTCTGCCACTCTGTACCTCCTGGACTCTGGGCTGGTTTTGCCTGTCCATGACCATTCTACCTGCCCTGACCTCGAGCCTGTCTGCCACTCTGTACCTCCTGGACTCTGAGCTGGTTTTGCCTGTCCATGACCATTCTACCTGCCCTGACCTCGAGCCTGTCTGCCACTCTGTACCTCCTGGACTCTGAGCTGGTTTTGCCTGTCCATGACCATTCTACCTGCCCTGACCTCGAGCCTGTCCATGACCATTCTACCTGCCCTGACCTCGAGCCTGTCCATGACCATTCTCTTGCCTATTCCCTTTAGATTCATTAAACATCTTGAATTCCAACCATCTGCCTCCTGTGTCTGCATTTGGGTCTCGTCTTGTTTCACAATACTCTTCCTTCAGGTCTGATGAGATGATCACAATGTCTCTCTCTCTCTCTCTCTGTCTCGCTCTCTCTGTCGCTTTCTCTCTGTCGCTTTCTCTCTGTCGCTTTCTCTCTGTCGCTCTCTCTCTGTCGCTCTCTGTCTCTCTCTGTCTGTCTCTCTCTCTCTGTCGCTCTCTGTCTCTTTCTGTCTGTCTCTCTCTCTCTCTCTCTCTCTTGCGCTCTCATTTCAACTCAATTCAGTTCAAGGGGCTTATTGTCATGGGAAACATATGTTCACATTGCCAAAGCAAATTAATTGGATAAACAAAAGGAAAATGAACAGTAAACATTACACTCTCACAAGCTCTAAAAGAATAAAGACATTTCAATCTCTCATCTCAATTCAATTTTCAATCAATTCAAAGGGCTCTATTTGCATGGGAAACATGTGTTAACATTGCCAAAGCAAGTGAGGTAGATAATATACAAAAGTGAAATAAACCATACAAATTTACAGTAAACAATAAAGACATTACATTACAAATGTCATATATGTATATATATAGTATACTGTATATATATATATACACACAGTGTTGTAACAATGTACAAATGGTTAAAGTACACAAGGGAAAATAAATAAACATAAATATAAACATCTATCTTTCTCTTTCTCTCTGTAATATATAGGAATAGCATGCCATTAGGGACTCAGCATCCACCTCAGTCCAGACTACAGTCCAGACTACAGAGACGCTGACAGGTTAGTCATACCCGATTATGGGTTTTAGATGAAATGAGAAAGAGAGCCAGGCTAGAGCATCATAATCCCCCTATCTGTCACAAACGGCAGTGACCAGCTTCAGGGTCATTTCCCCACAGGATTTACAGAGAACATTAAAGAAAGATGCTGTGTAAGATCTATCACTCCCTCCTTCAATCCCTCCATCATGTCTTCCTTAACTTAACTTAAAGAGAGGTAGCACCCTACAGGAGGATATGAGGAGGGATCGAAGCTGTGTAAGATCTATCACTCCCTCCTTCAATCCCTCCATCATGTCTTCCTTAACTTAACTTAAAGAGAGGTAGCACCCTACAGGAGGGATATGAGGAGGGATCGAAGCTGTGTAAGATCTATCACTCCCTCCTTCAATCCCTCCATCATGTCTTCCTTAACTTAACTTAAAGAGAGGTAGCACCCTACAGGAGGATATGAGGAGGGATCGAAGCTGTGTAAGATCTATCACTCCCTCCTTCAATCCCTCCATCATGTCTTCCTTAACTTAACTTAAAGAGAGGTAGCACCCTACAGGAGGATATGAGGAGGGATCGAAGCTGTGTAAGATCTATCACTCCCTCCTTCAATCCCTCCATCATGTCTTCCTTAACTTAACTTAAAGAGAGGTAGCACCCTACAGGAGGATATGAGGAGGGATCGAAGCTGTGTAAGATCTATCACTCCCTCCTTCAATCCCTCCATCATGTCTTCCTTAACTTAACTTAAAGAGAGGTAGCACCCTACAGGAGGATATGAGGAGGGATCGAAGCTGTGTAAGATCTATCACTCCCTCCTTCAATCCCTCCATCATGTCTTCCTTAACTTAACTTAAAGAGAGGTAGCACCCTACAGGAGGATATGAGGAGGGATCAAATCAAATCAAATCAAATCAAATTTATTTATATAGCCCTTCGTACATCAGCTGATATCTCAAAGTGCTGTACAGAAACCCAGCCTAAAACCCCAAACAGCAAACAATGCAGGTGTAAAAGCACGGTGGCTAGGAAAAACTCCCTAGAAAGGCCAAAACCTAGGAAGAAACCTAGAGAGGAACCAGGCTATGTGGGGTGGCCAGTCCTCTTCTGGCTGTGCCGGGTAGAGATTATAACAGAACATGACCAAGATGTTCAAATGTTCATAAATGACCAGCATGGTCGAATAATAATAAGGCAGAACAGTTGAAACTGGAGCAGCAGCACAGTCAGGTGGACTGGGGACAGCAAGGAGTCATCATGTCAGGTAGTCCTGGGGCACGGTCCTAGGGCTCAGGTCTTCCGAGAGAGAGAAAGAAAGAGAGAATTAGAGAGAGCATATGTGGGGTGGCCAGTCCTCTTCTGGCTGTGCCGGGTGGAGATTATAACAGAACGTGGCCAAGATGTTCAAATGTTCATAAATGACCAGCATGCTTGAATAATAGTCGAAGCTGTGTAAGATCTATCACTCCCTCCTTCAATCCCTCCATCATGTCTTCCTTAACTTAACTTAAAGAGAGGTAGCACCCTACAGGAGGATATGAGGAGGGATCGAAGCTGTGTAAGATCTATCACTCCCTCCTTCAATCCCTCCATCATGTCTTCCTTAACTTAACTTAAAGAGAGGTAGCACCCTACAGGAGGATATGAGGAGGGATCGAAGCTGTGTATTATCCATCACTCCCTACTTCTATTCGTCCATCAAATCAAATCAAATCAAATCACATCACATTTTATTTGTCACATACACATGGTTAGCAGATGTTAATGCGAGTGTAGCGAAATGCTTGTGCTTCTAGTTCCGACAATGCAGTGATAGCCAACAAGTAATCTAACTAACAATTCTAAAACTACTGTCTTATACACAGTGTAAGGGGATAAAGAATATGTACATAAGGGTATATGAATGAGTGATGGTACAGAGCAGCATACAGTACATGGTATCGAGTACAGTATATACATATGAGATGAGTATGTAGACAAAGTAAACAAAGTGGCATAGTTAAAGTGGCTAGTGATACATGTATTACATAAGGATGCAGTCGATAATGCATATGAGATGAATAGTGTAGGGTAAGTAACATTATATTATATAAGGTAGTATTGTTTAAAGTGGCTAGTGATATATTTACATCATTTCCCATCAATTCCCATTATTAAAGTGGCTGGAGTTGGGTCAGTGTCAATGACAGTGTGTTGGCAGCAGCCACTCAATGTTAGTGGTGGCTGTTTAACAGTCTGATGGCCTTGAGATAGAAGCTGTTTTTCAGTCTCTCGGTCCCAGCTTTGATGCACCTGTACCGACCTCGCCTTCTGGATGATAGCGGGGTGAACAGGCAGTGGTTCGGGTGGTTGATGTCCTTGATGATCTTTATGGCCTTCCTGTAACATCGGGTGGTGTAGGTGTCCTGGAGGGCAGGTAGTTTGCCCCCGGTGATGCGTTGTGCAGACCTCACTACCCTCTGGAGAGCCTTACGGTTGAGGGCGGAGCAGTTGCCGTACCAGGCGGTGATACAGCCCGCCAGGATGCTCTCGATTGTGCATCTGTAGAAGTTTGTGAGTGCTTTTGGTGACAAGCCGAATTTCTTCAGCCTCCTGAGGTTGAAGAGGCGCTGCTGCGCCTTCTTCACGACGCTGTCAGTGTGAGTGGACCAATTCAGTTTGTCTGTGATGTGTATGCCGAGGAACTTAATACTTGCTACCCTCTCCACTACTGTTCCATCGATGTGGATAGGGGTGTTCCTCTGCTGTTTCCTGAAGTCCACAATCATCTCCTTAGTTTTGTTGACGTTGAGTGTGAGGTTATTTTCCTGACACCACACTCCGAGGGCCCTCACCTCCTCCCTGTAGGCCGTCTCGTCGTTGTTGGTAATCAAGCCTACCACTGTTGTGTCGTCCGCAAACTTGATGATTGAGTTGGAGGCGTGCATGGCCACGCAGTCGTGGGTGAACAGGGAGTACAGGAGAGGGCTCAGAACGCACCCTTGTGGGGCCCCCGTGTTGAGGATCAGCGGGGAGTAGATGTTGTTGCCTACCCTCACCACCTGGGGGCGGCCCGTCAGGAAGTCCAGTACCCAGTTGCACAGGGCGGGGTCGAGACCCAGGGTCTCGAGCTTGATGACGAGCTTGGAGGGTACTATGGTGTTGAATGCCGAGCTGTAGTCGATGAACAGCATTCTCACATAGGTATTCATCTTGTCCAGGTGGGTTAGGGCAGTGTGCAGTGTGGTTGAGATTGCATCGTCTGTGGACCTATTTGGGCGGTAAGCAAATTGGAGTGGGTCTAGGGTGTCAGGTAGGGTGGAGGTGATATGGTCCTTGACTAGTCTCTCAAAGCACTTCATGATGACGGAAGTGAGTGCTACGGTGCGGTAGTCGTTTAGCTCAGTTACCTTAGCTTTCTTGGGAACAGGAACAATGGTGGCCCTCTTGAAGCATGTGGGAACAGCAGACTGGTATAGGGATTGATTGAATATGTCCGTAAACACACCGGCCAGCTGGTCTGCGCATGCTCTGAGGGCGCGGCTGGGGATGCCGTCTGGGCCTGCAGCCTTGCGAGGGTTAACACGTTTAAATGTCTTACTCACCTCGGCTGCAGTGAAGGAGAGACCGCATGTTTTCGTTGCAGGCCGTGTCAGTGGCACTGTATTGTCCTCAAAGCGGGCAAAAAAGTTATTTAGTCTGCCTGGGAGCAAGACATCCTGGTCCGTGACTGGGCTGGGTTTCTTCTTGTAGTCCGTGATTGACTGTAGACCCCGCCACATGCCTCTTGTGTCTGGGCCGTTGAATTGAGATTCTACTTTGTCTCTGTACTGACGCTTAGCTTGTTTAATAGCCTTGCGGAGGGAATAGCTGCACTGTTTGTATTCGGTCATGTTGCCAGACACCTTGCCCTGATTAAAAGCAGTGGTTCGCGCTTTCAGTTTCACGCGAATGCTGCCATCACAATCCACGGTTTCTGGTTAGGGAATGTTTTTATCGTTGCTATGGGAACGACATCTTCAACGCACGTTCTAATGAACTCGCACACCGAATCAGCGTATTCGTCAATATTTTTATCTGACGCAATACGAAACATGTCCCAGTCCACGTGATGGAAGCAGTCTTGGAGTGTGGAGTCAGCTTGGTCTGACCAGCGTTGGACAGACCTCAGCGTGGGAGCCTCTTGTTTAAGTTTAAGTTTCTGCCTGTAGGCAGGGATCAACAAAATGGAGTCGTGGTCAGCTTTTCCGAAAGGGGGGCGGGGCAGGGCCTTATATGCGTCGCGGAAGTTAGAGTAACAATGATCCAAGGTTTTACCACCCCTGGTTGCGCAATCGATATGCTGATCAAATTTAGTTAGTCTTGTTTTTAGATTAGCTTTGTTAAAATCTCCAGCTACAATGAATGCAGCCTCCGGATAAATGGTTTCCAGTTTGCAAAGAGTTAAATAAAGTTCGTTCAGAGCCATCGATGTGTCTGCTTGGGGGGGGATATATACGGCTGTGATTATAATCGAGGAGAATTCTCTTGGAAGATAATGCGGTCTACATTTGATTGTGAGGAATTCTAAATCAGGTGAACAGAAGGATTTGAGTTCCTGTATGTTTCCTTCATCACACCATGTCTCGTTAGTCATGAGGCATACGCCCCCGCCACTCTTCTTACCAGAAAGATGTTTATTTCTGTCGGCGCGATG
Organism: Oncorhynchus nerka; assembly: GCF_034236695.1. Classification (NCBI taxonomy): domain Eukaryota; kingdom Metazoa; phylum Chordata; class Actinopteri; order Salmoniformes; family Salmonidae; genus Oncorhynchus; species Oncorhynchus nerka. The sequence continues at coordinate 47,264,111 of NC_088424.1, read as the reverse complement.
CGTGGAGAAACCCGTTGGCTGCACCGCATCGGATAGCATCTTCCCAGTAAGCCATGTTTCCGTGAAGCAGAGAACGTTGCAGTCTCTGATGTCCCTCTGGAATGCTACCCTTGCTCGGATTTCATCAACCTTGTTGTCAAGAGACTGGACATTGGCAAGAAGAATGCTGGGGAGTGGTGCGCGATGTGCCCTTGTCCGGAGTCTGACCAGAAGACCGCTACGTTTCCCTCTTTTTCGGAGTCGTTTTCTTGGGTCGCTGCCTGGAATCAATTCCGTTGGCCTGTTTGTAAGGCAGAACACAGGATCCGCGTCGCGGAAAACATATTCTTGGTCGTACTGATGGTGAGTTGACGCTGATCTTATATTCAGTAGTTCTTCTCGACTGTATGTAATGAAACCTAAGATGACCTGGGGTACTAATGTAAGAAATAACACGTAAAAAAACAAAAAACTGCATAGTTTCCTAGGAACGCGAAGCGAGGCGGCCATCTCTGTCGGCGCCGGAAGTAGTCCACACCTGGCATCTCATGTCCTCCTTACCTCAGCACTAACTTAAAGAGAGGTAGCACCCTACAGGAGGATATGAGGAGGGATCGAAGCTGTGTATTATCCATCACTCCCTCCTTCTATTCGTCCATCATGTCCTCCTTACCTCAGCAGAGAGGAGAGAGGTAGCACCCTACAGGAGGATATGAGGAGGGATCGAAGCTGTGTATTATCCATCACTCCCTCCTTCTATTCGTCCATCATGTCCTCCTTACCTCAGCAGAGAGGAGAGAGGTAGCACCCTACAGGAGGATATGAGGAGGGATCGATCCACCCTTTTCCATTTCACATTAGGAGGCAGCTTACTCACATCCATATTAAAACTAGAGTTGAAGTCGAAAGTTTACATAGACTTAGGTTGGAGTCATTAAAACTCGTTTTTCCAAACACTCCACAAATGTCTTGTTAACAAACTATAGTTTTGGCAAGTTGGTTAGGACTCCTCCCTATCTACTTTGTGCATGACTTAAGTAATTCTTCCAACAATTGTAAATTAACAGACAGATAATTTCACTTATAATTCACTGTTTCACAATTCCAGTGGGTCAGAAGTTTACATACACTAAGTTGACTGTGCCTTTTAACAGCTTGGATAAATCCAGAAAATGATGTCATGGCTTTAGAAGCTTCTGATAGGCTAATTGACATAATTTGAGTCAATTAGATGTGTACCTGTGGATAGATTTCGAGGCCTACTTTCAAACTCAGTGCCTCTTTGCTTGACATCATGGGGAAATCAAAATAAATCAGCCAAGACCTCAGAACAAAATTGTAGACCTCCACAAGTCTGGTTCATCCTTGCAAGCAATTTCCAAACACCTGAAGGTACCACGCTCATCTGTACAAACAATAGCACGCAAGTATAAACACCATGGGACCACGCAGCCGTCATACCGCTCAGGAAGGAGACGTGTTCTGTCTCCTAGAGATGAACGTACTTTGGTGCAAAAAGTGCAAATCAATCCCAGAACAACAGCAAAGGACCTTGTGAAGATGCTGGAGGAAACAGGTACAAAAGTATCTATATCCACAGTAAAACAAGTCTTATATCGACATAACCTGAAAGGCCGCTCAGCAAGGAAGAATCCACTGCCCCAAAACCGCCATAAAAAGACAGACTACGGTTTGCAACTGCACATGGGGACAAAGATCATACTTTTTGGAGAAATTTCCTCTGGTCTGATGAAACAAAATTGCATTAGCATATGTAAGAATGCTGTTCAGTGATTTAAAAAAAAAGGTTAACGTTGAACTCTGTCATAGCCTATGAATCGGACCCAGAGTTTTACCTGAACAGATCATGAGATCGGGAAAAACTCTAGGCCAACAAAAAAAGACACATACAATTCTTGCCACACCACTTTTGAACCTATGGCTGAAGTACATACATGTAATAGAGAACTATTCAGCGATGTTTTAAATGTATAAGGATGTGAAGCACTTCTACAGCTGACATGTTCTAGCACACGTGCTGTGAAGCAAAAGGCTTGAATCCCTAGGAAGCCTGCAGAGTATTGCATCTACAACATTTTATATTTGGCTCAAAAGGTATAAAAACCCTACGTTCAGCTCTCTTAAATATTTATGAAAGGCTTGGAATCCAAACATCAAGCCCTCTTGTTGTGATGAGAAACGAGAGAGTGGTAACATTTTACACATTGTTACACATGCTCAATAGACAGATAATCGGCAAGGCTACCAAAACCTGCGGGCTCTCCTTGTCAAAAGTATCACGGTCGTCATATGGAGGAGACCAAGGCGCAGCGTGGTAAGCGTACATTCTTCTTTATTTAAAGAAAGAACACTGAACAAACGAACCTGTGATGCTAATATGGCTAGTGCAGACAGGCAACTAAACATAGAATAAGAACCCATAAACTACCCAAGGAATATGGCTACCTAAATATGGTCCCCGATCAGAGACAACGATAAACAGCTGCCTATGATTGAGAACCAATCCAGGCAACCATAGACATATAAACAACTAGAATTACAAAAAACCCTAGACAATACAAAAAAAAAACTAGACAATTCAAGAACTAAACAAACCACCCTCATCACACCCTGAACTAACCAAAATAATAAAGAAAAACAAAGATAACTAAGGTCAGGGCGTGACAAAAGGGTGTATACTGGTGGTGAAGTCAGGTGCAGGAGAGCAGAGGGTAGTGATCATGTGCAGGAGAACAGAGGCTAGTGAAACAGAGGGTAGTGAACAGGTGCAGGAGAACAGAGGGTAGTGAAACAGAGGGTAGTGAACGGGTGCAGGATAACAGAGGGTCGTGAACAGGTGCAGGAGAACAGAGGGTCGTGGTCAGGTGCAGGAGAACAGAGGGTCGTGAAACAGAGGGTAGTGAACAGCTGCAGGAGAACAGAGGGTCGTGAACAGCTGCAGGAGAACAGAGGGTCGTGAACAGGTGCAGGAGAACAGAGGGTTGTGAAACAGAGGGTAGTGAATAGGTGCAGGAGAACAGAGGGTCGTGAAACAGAGGGTAGTGAACAGGTGCAGGATAACAAAGGGTAGTGAACAGGTGCAGGAGAACAGAGGGTAGTGATCAGGTGAAGGAGAACAGAGGGTCGTGAACAGGTGCAGGAGAGCAGAGGGTAGTGAACAGGTGCAGGAGAACAGAGGGCAGTGAACAGGTGAAGGAGAACAGAGGGTCGTGAACAGGTGCAGGAGAACAGAGGGTAGTGATCAGGTGCAGGAGAACAGAGGGTAGTGAATAGGTGCAGGATAACAGAGGGTAGTGAACAGGTGCAGGAGAACAGAGGGTAGTGATCAGGTGAAGGAGAACAGAGGGTCGTGAACAGGTGCAGGAGAACAGAGGGTAGTGTTCAGGTGCAGGAGAACAGAGGGTAGTGAACAGGTGCAGGAGAACAGAGGGCAGTGAACAGTTGCAGGAGAACAGAGGGTAGTGAAACAGAGGGTAGTGAACAGGTGCAGGAGAACAGAGCGTAGTGAACAGGTGCAGGAGAACAGAGGGTAGTAAAACAGAGGGTAGTGAACAGGTGCAGGAGAACAGAGGGTCGTGAACAGGTGCAGGAGAACAGAGGGTCGTGAACAGGTGCAGGAGAACAGAGGGTAGTGATCAGGTGCAGGAGAACAGAGGGTAGTGAACAGGTGCAGGAGAACAGAGGAGAAACAGGAGAACAGAGGGTAGTGAAACAGGAGCAGGAGGTGCAGGAGAACAGAGGGTAGTGAACAGGTGCAGGAGAACAGAGGGCAGTGAACAGGTGCAGGAGAACAGAGGGTAGTGAACAGTGAACAGAGGTGCAGGAGAACAGAGGGTGCAGGGAGAACAGGTGACAGGAGAACAGAGGGAGTGAACACAGAGAACAGAGGGTAGTGAACAGGTGCAGGAGAACAGAGGGTAGTGAACAGGTGAAGGAGAACAGAGGGTCGTGAACAGGTGCAGGAGAACAGACAGGAACAGGTGCAGGAGAGTGAACAGGAGGTGACCAGGTGCAGGAGAACAGAGGGAACAGGTGAGGAGAACAGGTGCAGGAGAACAGAGGGTAGTGAACAGGTGCAGGAGAACAGAGGGTAGTGAACAGGTGCAGGAGAACAGAGGGTAGTGAACAGGTGCAGGAGAACAGAGGGTAGTGAACAGGTGCAGGAGAACAGAGGGAACAGTGAAGAGAACAGAGGGTAGTGAACAGTGCAGGAGAACAGAGGGTAGTGAACAGGTGCAGGAGAACAGAGGGTAGTGAACAGGTGCAGGAGAACAGAGGGTAGTGAACAGGTGCAGGAGAACAGAGGGTAGTGAACAGGTGCAGGAGAACAGAGGGTAGTGAACAGGTGCAGGAGAACAGAGGGTAGTGAACAGGTGCAGGAGAACAGAGAGGTGAACAGGTGAGGGAGAACAGAGGGTAGTGAACAGGTGCAGGAGAACAGAGGGTCGTGCAGGAGAACAGAAGTGAACAGGTGCAGGAGAACAGAGGGTAGTGAACAGGTGCAGGAGAACAGAGGGTAGTGATCAGGTGAAGGAGAACAGAGAACAGGTGCAGGAGAACAAGGGTGCAGGAGAACAGAGGGTAGTGATCAGGTGCAGGAGAACAGAGGGTAGTGAACAGGTGCAGGAGAACAGTGATAGGTGCAGGAGAACAGAGGGGGTGCAGTGAACAGGTGCAGGTGCAGGAGAACAGAGGGAGTGAACAGGTGAAGGAGAACAGAGGGTAGTGAACAGGTGCAGGAGAACAGAGGGTAGTGAACAGGTGCAGGAGAACAGAGGGCAGTGAACAGGGGTAGTGAACAGGTGCAGGAGAACAGAGGGTAGTGAACAGGTGCAGGAGAACAGAACAGAGGGTAGTGAACAGGCAGGAGAACAGAGGGTAGTGAACAGGTGCAGGAGAACAGAGGGTAGTGAACAGGTGCAGGAGAACAGAGGGTAGTGAACAGGTGCAGGAGAACAGAGGGTAGTGAACAGGTGCAGGAGAACAGAGGGTAGTGAACAGTGAACACAGGAGCAGGAGAACAGAGGGTAGTGAACAGGTGCAGGAGAACAGAGGGTAGTGAACAGGTGCAGGAGAACAGAGGGCAGTGAACAGGTGTGAACAGGTGCAGGAGAACAGAGGGTAGTGAACAGGTGCAGGAGAACAGAGTAGGCAGGAGAACAGAGGTAGTGAACAGGTGCAGGAGAACAGAGGGTAGTGAACAGGTGCAGGAGAACAGAGCGTAGTGAATAGGTGCAGGAGAACAGAGGGCAGTGAACAGGTGCAGGAGAACAGAGTGCAGAGAACAGGTGCAGGAGAACAGAGAGTGAACAGGTGCAGGAGAGGGGTGAACAGGTGCAGGAGAACAGAGGGTAGTGAACAGGTGCAGGAGAACAGAGGGTAGTGAACAGGTGCAGGAGAACAGAGGGTAGTGAACAGGTGCAGGAGAACAGGTAGCAGGAGGGTAGTGAAACAGGAGAACAGAGGGTAGTGAACAGGTGCAGGAGAACAGAGGGTAGTGAACAGGTGCAGGAGAACAGAGGGTAGTGAACAGGTGCAGGAGAACAGAGGGTAGTGAACAGGTGCAGGAGAGAACAGTGAAACAGAGGGTAGTGAACAGGTGCAGGAGAACAGAGGGTAGTGAACAGGTGAAGGAGAACAGAGGGTAGTGAACAGGAGAACAGAGGGTAGTGATCAGGTGCAGGAGAACAGAGGGTCAGTGAACAGGTGAGAACAGAGGGAGTGAACAGGTGCAGGAGAACAGAGATCAGGTGAACAGGAGAACAGAGGGTAGTGAACAGGTGCAGGAGAACAGAGGGTAGTGAACAGGTGCAGGAGAACAGAGGGTAGTGAACAGGTGCAGGAGGAGAAGGTGCAGGAGAGTGCAGGAGAACAGAGGGTAGTGAACAGGTGCAGGAGAACAGAGGGTAGTGAACAGGTGCAGGAGAACAGAGGGTAGTGAACAGGTGCAGGAGAACAGAGGGTAGTGAACAGGTGCAGGAGAACAGAGGGTAGTGAACAGGTGCAGGAGAACAGAGGGTAGTGAACAGGTGCAGGAGAACAGAGGGCAGTGAACAGGTGCAGGAGAACAGAGGGTAGTGAACAGAGGGTAGTGAATAGGTGCAGGAGAACAGAGGGTCGTGAAACAGAGGGTAGTGAACAGGTGCAGGATAACAGAGGGTAGTGAACAGGTGCAGGAGAACAGAGGGTAGTGAACAGGTGCAGGAGAACAGTGAACAGGTGCAGGAGAACAGAGGGTAGTGATCAGGTGCAGGTAGTGAACAGGTGCAGGAGAACAGAGAACAGAGGAGAACAGAGGGTAGTGAACAGGTGCAGGAGAACAGAGAGCGTAGTGAACAGGTGCAGGAGAACAGAGGGCAGTGAAACAGAGGGAGAAACAGGAGAACAGGGTAGTGAACAGGTGCAGGAGAACAGAGGGTAGGTGCAGGAGAAACAGAGGGTAGTGAACAGGTGCAGGAGAACAGAGGGTAGTGAACAGGTGCAGGAGAACAGAGGGTAGTGAATAGGTGCAGGAGAACAGAGGGTAGTGAACAGGTGCAGGAGAACAGAGGGTAGTGAACAGGTGCAGGAGAACAGAGGGTAGTGAACAGGTGCAGGAGAACAGAGGGTAGTGAACAGGTGCAGGAGAACAGAGGGTAGTGATCAGGTGAAGGAGAACAGAGGGTCGTGAACAGGTGCAGGAGAACAGAGGGTAGTGAAACAGAGGGTAGTGAACAGGTGCAGGAGAACAGAGCGTAGTGAACAGGTGCAGGAGAACAGAGGGCAGTGAACAGGTGAAGGAGAACAGAGGGTAGTGAGGTGCAGGAGAACAGAGGGTAGTGAACAGGTGCAGGAGAACAGAGGGCAGTGAACAGGTGCAGGAGAACAGAGGGTAGTGAACAGGTGCAGGAGAACAGAGGGTAGTGAACAGGTGCAGGAGAACAGAGGGTAGTGAACAGGTGAAGGAGAACAGAGGGTAGTGAACAGGTGCAGGAGAACAGAGGGTAGTGAACAGGTGCAGGAGAACAGAGGGTAGTCAAAAAGAGGGTAGTGAAGAGGTGCAGGAGAACAGAGGGTAGTGAACAGGTGCAGGAGAACAGAGGGTAGTGAATAGGTGCAGGAGAACAGAGGGTAGTGAACAGGTGCAGGAGAACAGAGGGTAGTGAACAGGTGCAGGAGAACAGAGGGTAGTGAACAGGTGCAGGAGAACAGAGGGTCGTGAAACAGAGGGTAGTGAACAGGTGCAGGATAACAAAGGGTAGTGAACAGGTGCAGGAGAACAGAGGGTAGTGAACAGGTGCAGGAGAACAGAGGGTAGTGAACAGGTGCAGGAGAACAGAGGGTAGTGAACAGGTGCAGGAGAACAGAGGGTAGTGATCAGGTGCAGGAGAACAGGTGCAGGAGAACAGAGGGTAGTGAACAGGTGCAGGAGAACAGAGGGTAGTGAACAGGTGCAGGAGAACAGAGGGCAGTGAACAGGTGCAGGATAACAGAGGGTAGTGAACAGGTGCAGGAGAACAGAGGGTAGTGAAACAGAGGGTCGTGAACAGGTGCAGGAGAACAGAGGGTAGTGATCAGGTGCAGGAGAACAGAGGGTAGTGAACAGGTGCAGGAGAACAGAGGGTAGTGAACAGGTGAAGGAGAACAGAGGGTAGTGAACAGGTGCAGGAGAACAGAGGGTAGTGAACAGGTGCAGGAGAACAGAGCGTAGTGAACAGGTGCAGGAGAACAGAGGGCAGTGAACAGGTGAAGGAGAACAGAGGTAGGCAGGAGAACAGAGGGTAGTGAACAGGTGCAGGAGAACAGGGTAGTGAACAGGTGCAGGAGAACAGAGGGTAGTGAACAGGTGCAGGAGAACAGAGGGTAGTGAACAGGTGCAGGAGAACAGAGGGTAGTGAACAGGTGCAGGAGAACAGAGGGTAGTGAACAGGTGCAGGAGAACAGAGGGTAGTGATCAGGTGCAGGAGAACAGAGGGTGAGGAACAGAGGGTAGTGAACAGGTGCAGGAGAACAGAGGTAGTGAACAGGTGCAGGAGAACAGAGGGCAGTGAACAGGTGCAGGAGAACAGAGGGTAGTGAACAGGTGCAGGAGAACAGTGAGGTGCAGGAGAACAGAGGGTAGTGAACAGGTGAAGGAGAACAGAGGTAGTGAACAGGTGCAGGAGAACAGAGGGTAGTGAACAGGTGCAGGAGAACAGAGGGTAGTGAACAGTGCAGGAGAACAGAGGGTGCAGTGAGAACAGAGGTGCAGGTGCAGGAGAACAGAGGGTAGTGTCAGGTGAACAGAGGTGAACAGGTGCAGGAGAACAGAGGGTAGTGATCAGGTGCAGGAGAACAGAGGGCAGTGAACAGGTGCAGGAGAACAGAGGGTAGTGAACAGGTGCAGGAGGAGGGAACAGAGGGTAGTGAAGAGGTGCAGGAGAACAGAGGGTAGTGAACAGGTGCAGGAGAACAGAGGTAGTGAACAGGTGAAGGAGAACAGAGGGTAGTGAATAGGTGCAGGAGAACAGAGGGTAGTGAACAGGTGCAGGAGAACAGAGGGCAGTGAACAGGTGCAGGAGAACAGAGGGTAGTGAACAGGTGCAGGAGAACAGAGGGTAGTGAACAGGTGAAGGAGAACAGAGAGGTGAACAGGTGAAGGAGAACAGAGTAGTGAACAGGTGCAGGAGAACAGAGGGTAGTGAACAGGTGCAGGAGAACAGAGGGTAGTGAACAGGTGCAGGAGAACAGAGGGTAGTGAACAGGTGAACAGCAGGAGAACAGAGGGTAGTGAACAGGTGCAGGAGAACAGAGGGTAGTGAACAGGTGCAGGAGAACAGAGGGTAGTGAACAGGTGCAGGAGAACAGAGGGTCAGTGAACAGAGGGCAGTGATCAGGTGCAGGAGAACAGAGGGTAGTGAACAGGTGCAGGAGAACAGAGGTAGTGAACAGGTGAAGGAGAACAGAGGGTCGTGAACAGGTGCAGGAGAACAGAGGGTAGTGAACAGGTGCAGGAGAACAGAGGGCAGTGAACAGGTGAAGGAGAACAGAGGGTAGTGAACAGGTGCAGGAGAACAGAGGGTAGTGAAAAGAGGGTAGTGTGCAGGAGAACAGAGCGTAGTGAACAGGTGCAGGAGAACAGAACAGAGTGAAAAAGGTGAAGGAGAACAGAGGGCAGTGAACAGGTGCAGGAGAACAGAGGGTAGTGAACAGGTGCAGGAGAACAGAGGGTAGTGAACAGTGAAGTGCAGGAGAACAGAGGGTAGTGAACAGGTGCAGGAGAACAGAGGGTAGTGATCAGGTGAAGGAGAACAGAGGGTCGTGAACAGGTGCAGGAGAACAGAGGGTAGTGAACAGGTGCAGGAGAACAGAGGGTAGTGAACAGGTGCAGGAGAACAGAGGGTAGTGAACAGGTGCAGGAGAACAGAGGGCAGTGAACAGGTGAAGGAGAACAGAGGGTAGTGAACAGGTGCAGGAGAACAGAGGGTAGGTGAAACAGAGGGTAGTGATCAGGTGCAGGATAACAAAGGGTAGTGAACAGGTGCAGGAGAACAGAGGGTAGTGATTAGGTGAAGGCAGAGAACAGAGGGGTGAACAGGTGAACAGGGCAGGAGAACAGAGGGTAGTGAACAGGTGCAGGAGAACAGAGGGTAGTGAACAGGTGCAGGAGAACAGAGGGTAGTGAACAGGTGCAGGAGAACAGAGGGTAGTGAACAGGTGCAGGAGAACAGAGCGTAGTGAACAGGTGCAGGAGAACAGAGGGCAGTGAACAGGTGCAGGAGAACAGAGGGTAGTGAACAGGTGCAGGAGAACAGAGGGTAGTGAAACAGAGGGTAGTGAACAGGTGCAGGAGAACAGAGGGTAGTGAACAGGTGCAGGAGAACAGAGGGTAGTGAACAGGTGCAGTGAACAGGTGCAGGAGAGCAGAGGGTAGTGAACAGGTGCAGGATAACAGAGGGTAGTGAACAGGTGCAGGAGAACAGAGGGTAGTGAACAGGTGAAGGAGAACAGAGGGTCGTGAACAGGTGCAGGAGAACAGAGGGTCGTGAACAGGTGCAGGAGAACAGAGGGTAGTGAACAGGTGCAGGAGAACAGAGGGTAGTGATCAGGTGCAGGAGAACAGAGGGTAGTGAAACAGAGGGTAGTGAACAGGTGCAGGAGAACAGAGGGTAGTGAACAGGTGAAGGAGAACAGAGGGTCGTGAACAGGTGCAGGAGAACAGAGGGTAGTGATCAGGTGAAGGAGAACAGAGGGTAGTGAACAGGTGCAGGAGAACAGAGGGTAGTGAACAGGTGCAGGAGAACAGAGGGTAGTGAACAGGTGCAGGAGAACAGAGGGTAGTGAACAGGTGCAGGAGAACAGAGGAGGGTAGTGAACAGGTGCAGGAGAACAGAGGGTAGTGAACAGGTGCAGGAGAACAGAGGGTAGTGAACAGGTGCAGGAGAACAGAGGGTAGTGAACAGGTGCAGGAGAACAGAGCGTAGTGAACAGGTGCAGGAGAACAGAGGGCAGTGAACAGGAGAACAGGTGCAGGAACAGGTGAACAGGAGAACAGAGGGTAGTGAACAGGTGAAGGAGAACAGAGAGTCGTGAACAGGTGAAGGAGAACAGAGCGTAGTGAACAGGTGCAGGAGAACAGAGGGTAGTGAACAGGTGAAGGAGAACAGAGGGTAGTGAAAAGGTGCAGGAGAACAGAGGGTAGTGAAACAGAGGGTAGTGAACAGGTGCAGGAGAACAGAGGGTAGTGAACAGGTGCAGGAGAACAGAGGGTAGTGAACAGGTGCAGGAGAACAGAGGGTAGTGAACAGGTGCAGGAGAACAGAGGGTAGTGAACAGGTGCAGGAGAACAGAGGGCAGTGATCAAGTGCAGGAGAACAGAGGGCAGTGATCAGGTGCAGGAGAACAGAGCGTAGTGAACAGGTGAAGGAGAACAGAGGGTCGTGAACAGTTGCAGGAGAACAGAGCGTAGTGAAAAGGTGAAGGAGAACAGAGGGCAGTGAACAGGTGAAGGAGAACAGAGGGTAGTGAACAGGTGCAGGAGAACAGAGGGTAGTCAGGAGAACAGAGGGTAGTGAAGAGGTGCAGGAGAGACGTAGTGAACAGGTGCAGGAGAACAGAGTAGTGAAAGGTGAAGGAGAACAGAGGGCAGTGAACAGGTGAAGGAGAACAGAGGGTAGTGAACAGGTGCAGGAGAACAGAGGGTAGCAGGAAAAGAGGGTAGTGAACAGGTGCAGGAGAACAGAGGTAGTGAACAGGTGCAGGAGAACAGAGGGTAGTGAACAGGTGCAGGAGAACAGAGGGTAGTGAACAGGTGCAGGAGAACAGAGGGTAGTGAACAGGTGCAGGAGAACAGAGGGTAGTGAACAGGTGCAGGAGAACAGAGGGTAGTGAACAGGTGCAGGAGAACAGAGGGTAGTGAACAGGTGCAGGAGAACAGAGGGTAGTGAAAAGGTGCAGGAGAACAGAGGGTAGTGAAACAGAGGGTAGTGAACAGGTGCAGGAGAACAGAGGGTAGTGAACAGGTGCAGGAGAACAGAGGGTAGTGATTAGGTGAAGGAGAACAGAGGGTCGTGAACAGGTGCAGGAGAACAGAGGGTAGTGAACAGGTGCAGGAGAACAGAGGGTAGTGAACAGGTGCAGGAGAACAGAGGGTAGTGAACAGGTGCAGGAAACAGAGGGTAGTGAACAGGTGCAGGAGGTAGTGAACAGGTGCAGGAGAACAGAGGGCAGTGAACAGGTGCAGGATAACAGAGGGTAGTGAACAGGTGCAGGAGAACAGAGGGTAGTGAAACAGAGGGTAGTGAACAGGTGCAGGAGAACAGAGCGTAGTGAACAGGTGCAGGAGAACAGAGGGTAGTGAACAGGTGAAGGAGAACAGAGGGGTGAACAGTGCAGGAGAACAGAGGGTAGTGAACAGGTGCAGGAGGAGAACAGAGGGTAGTGAACAGGTGCAGGAGAACAGAGGGTAGTGAACAGGTGAAGGAGAACAGAGGGTAGTGAACAGGTGCAGGAGAACAGAGGGTAGTGAACAGGTGCAGGAGAACAGAGGGTAGTGAACAGGTGCAGGAGAACAGAGGGTAGTGAACAGGTGCAGGAGAACAGAGGGCAGTGAACAGGTGCAGGAGAACAGAGGGTAGTGAACAGGTGCAGGAGAACAGAGGGTAGTGAACAGGTGCAGGAGAACAGAGGGTAGTGAACAGGTGCAGGAGAACAGAGGGTAGTGAACAGGTGCAGGAGAACAGAGGGTAGTCAAAAAGAGGGTAGTGAAGAGGTGCAGGAGAACAGAGGGTAGTGAACAGGTGCAGGAGAACAGAGGGTGAACAGGTGTGAGAACAGAGGTGAACAGGTACAGGAGAACAGAGGGTAGTGAACAGGTGCAGGAGAACAGAGGGAACAGAGAACAGAGGGCAGGAGAACAGAGGGTAGTGAACAGGTGCAGGAGAACAGAGGGTAGTGAACAGGTGAAGGAGAACAGAGGGTCGTGAACAGGTGAAGGAGAACAGAGCGTAGTGAACAGGTGCAGGAGAACAGAGGGTAGTGAACAGGTGAAGGAGAACAGAGGGTAGTGAAACAGAGGGTAGTGAACAGGTGCAGGAGAACAGAGGGTCGTGAACAGGTGAAGGAGAACAGAGGGTAGCGAACAGGTGAAGGAGAACAGAGGGTAGTGATCAGGTGAAGGAGAACAGAGGGTCAGTGAAACAGAGGGTAGTGAATAGGTGCAGGATAACAAAGGGTAGTGAACAGGTGCAGGAGAACAGAGGGTAGTGAAACAGAGGGTAGTGAACAGGTGCAGGAGAACAGAGCGTAGTGAACAGGTGAAGGAGAACAGAGGGTCGTGAACAGGTGCAGGAGAACAGAGGGTCGTGAACAAGTGCAGGAGAACAGAGGGTCGTGAAACAGAGGGTAGTGAACAAGTGCAGGAGAACAGAGGGTCGTGAAACAGAGGGTAGTGAATAGGTGCAGGATAACAAAGGGTAGTGAACAGGTGCAGGAGAACAGAGGGTAGTGATTAGGTGAAGGAGAACAGAGGGTCGTGACAGGTGCAGGAGAGCAGAGGGTAGTGATCAGGTGCAGGAGAACAGAGGGTAGTGAACAGGTGCAGGAGAACAGAGGGTAGTGAACAGGTGCAGGAGAACAGAGGGTAGTGAACAGGTGCAGGAGAACAGAGGGTAGTGAACAGGTGCAGGAGAACAGAGGGTAGTGAACAGGTGCAGGAGAACAGAGGGTAGTGAACAGGTGCAGGAGAACAGAGGGTAGTGAACAGGTGCAGGAGAACAGAGGGTAGTGAACAGGTGCAGGAGAACAGAGTGCAGGAAACAGAGGGCAGTGACAGGTGCAGGAGAACAGGGTAGTGAACAGGTGCAGGAGAAAGGAGTGATCAGGTGAAGGAGAACAGAGGGTCGTGAACAGGTGCAGAACAGAGTGAAACAGAGGGTAGGAACAGGTGCAGGAAGGGTCGTGAGAGGTGCAGGAGAACAGAGGGTAGTGAACAGGTGCAGGAGAACAGAGGTAGTGAACAGGTGAAGGAGAACAGAGGGTAGTGAACAGGTGCAGGAGAACAGAGGGTAGTGAACAGGTGCAGGAGAACAGAGAGGGTAGTGAACAGGTGCAGGAGAACAGAGGGTAGTGAACAGGTGCAGGAGAACAGAGGGTAGTGAACAGGTGCAGGAGAACAGAGGGTAGTGAACAGGTGCAGGAGAACAGAGGGTAGTGAACAGGTGCAGGAGAACAGAGGGTAGTGAACAGGTGCAGGAGAACAGAGCGTAGTGAACAGGTGCAGGAGAACAGAGGGCAGTGAACAGGTGAAGGAGAACAGAGGGTAGTGACAGGTGCAGGAGAACAGAGGGTAGTGAACAGGTGCAGGAGAACAGAGGGTAGTGAACAGGTGCAGGAGAACAGAGGGCAGTGAATAGGTGAAGGAGAACAGAGGGTAGTGAAAAGGTGCAGGAGAACAGAGGGTAGTGAACAGGTGCAGGAGAACAGAGTGTAGTGAACAGGTGAAGGAGAACAGAGGGTAGTGAACAGGTGCAGGAGAACAGAGCGTAGTGAATAGGTGCAGGAGAACAGAGGGCAGTGAAACAGAGGGTAGTGAACAGGTGCAGGAGAACAGAGGGTCGTGAATAGGTGCAGGATAACAGAGGGTAGTGAACAGGTGCAGGAGAACAGAGGGTAGTGATCAGGTGAAGGAGAACAGAGGGTCGTGAACAAGTGCAGGAGAACAGAGGGTAGTGATCAGGTGCAGGAGAACAGAGGGTAGTGAACAGGTGCAGGAGAACAGAGGGCAGTGAACAGGTGCAGGAGAACAGAGGGTAGTGAACAGGTGCAGGAGAACAGAGGGTAGTGAACAGGTGCAGGAGAACAGAGGGCAGTGAACAGGTGCAGGAGAACAGAGGGTAGTGAAAAGGTGCAGGAGAACAGAGGGTCAGGAGAACAGAGGGTAGTGAACAGGTGCAGGAGAACAGAGGGTAGTGAACAGGTGCAGGAGAACAGAGGGTAGTGATTAGGTGAAGGAGAACAGAGGGTCGTGAACAGGTGCAGGAGAACAGAGGGTAGTGAACAGGTGCAGGAGAACAGAGGGTAGTGATCAGGTGCAGGAGAACAGAGGGTAGTGAACAGGTGCAGGAGAACAGAGGGTAGTGAACAGGTGCAGGAGAACAGAGGGTAGTGATCAGGTGAAGGAGAACAGAGGGTAGTGACAGGTGCAGGAGAACAGAGGGTAGTGAACAGGTGCAGGAGAACAGAGGGTAGTGAACAGGTGAAGGAGAACAGAGGGTAGTGAACAGGTGCAGGAGAACAGAGGGTAGTGAATAGGTGCAGGAGAACAGAGGGCAGTGAACAGGTGCAGGAGAACAGAGGGCAGTGAACAGGTGCAGGAGAACAGAGGGTAGTGAACAGGTGCAGGAGAACAGAGGGTAGTGAACAGGTGCAGGAGAACAGAGGGTAGTGAACAGGTGCAGGAGAACAGAGGGTAGTGAACAGGTGCAGGAGAACAGAGGGTAGTGAACAGGTGCAGGAGAACAGAGGGTAGTGAAAACAGGTGCAGGAGAACAGAGGTAGTGAACAGGTGCAGGAGAACAGAGGGTAGTGAACAGGTGCAGGAGAACAGAGGGTAGTGAACAGGTGCAGGAGAACAGAGGGTAGTGAACAGGTGCAGGATAACAGAGGGTAGTGAACAGGTGCAGGAGAACAGAGGGTAGTGAAACAGAGGGTAGTGAACAGGTGCAGGAGAACAGAGCGTAGTGAACAGGTGAAGGAGAACAGAGGGCAGTGAACAGGTGAAGGAGAACAGAGGGTAGTGAACAGGTGCAGGAGAACAGAGGCAGTGAATAGGTGCAGGAGAACAGAGGGTAGTGAACAGGTGCAGGAGAACAGAGGGTAGTGAACAGGTGCAGGAGAACAGAGGGTAGTGATCAGGTGAAGGAGAACAGAGGGTAGTGAACAGGTGCAGGAGAACAGAGGGTAGTGAACAGGGGTGAACAGGGCAGGAGAACAGAGGGTAGTGAACAGGTGCAGGAGAACAGAGGGTAGTGAACAGGTGAAGGAGAACAGAGGGTCAGTGAACAGGTGCAGGAGAACAGAGGGTAGTGAACAGGTGCAGGAGAACAGCAGGAGGGTAGTGAACAGGTGCAGGAGAACAGAGGGTAGTGAACAGGTGCAGGAGAACAGAGGGTAGTGAAAAGAGGGTAGTGAAGAGGTGCAGGAGAACAGAGGTAGTGAACAGGTGCAGGAGAACAGAGGGTAGTGAACAGGTGAAGGAGAACAGAGGTAGTGACAGGTGCAGGAGAACAGAGGGGTAGTGAACAGGTGCAGGAGAACAGAGGGTAGTGATCAGGTGCAGGAGAACAGAGGGTAGTGAACAGGTGCAGGATAACAGAGGGTAGTGAACAGGTGCAGGAGAACAGAGGGTAGTGAACAGGTGAAGGAGAACAGAGGGTAGTGAACAGGTGCAGGAGAACAGAGGGTAGTGAACAGGTGCAGGAGAACAGAGGGTAGTGATCAGGTGAAAGGAGAACAGGAGAGGGTAGTGAACAGGTGCAGGAGAACAGAGGGTAGTGATCAGGTGCAGGAGAACAGAGGGTAGTGAACAGGTGCAGGAGAACAGAGGGTAGTGAACAGGTGCAGGAGAACAGAGGGTAGTCAAAAAGAGGGTAGTGAACAGGTGCAGGAGAACAGAGCGTAGTGAACAGGTGCAGGAGAACAGAGGGCAGTGAACAGGTGAAGGAGAACAGAGGGTAGTGACAGGTGCAGGAGAACAGAGGTAGTGAACAGGTGCAGGAGAACAGAGGGCAGTGAACAGGTGCAGGAGAACAGAGGGGCAGTGAACAGGTGAAGGAGAACAGAGGGTAGTGAACAGGTGCAGGAGAACAGAGGAGTGAACAGAGGGTAGTGAACAGGGGCAGGAGAACAGAGGGGTGAACAGGTGCAGGAGAACAGAGGGTAGTGAACAGGTGCAGGAGAACAGAGGGTAGTGAACAGGTGCAGGAGAACAGAGGGTAGTGAACAGGTGAAGGAGAACAGAGGGTAGTGATCAGGTGCAGGAGAACAGAGGGTAGTGAACAGGTGCAGGAGAACAGAGGTAGTGAACAGGTGCAGGAGAACAGAGCGTAGTGAACAGGTGCAGGAGAACAGAGGGCAGTGAACAGGTGCAGGAGAACAGAGGGTAGTGAACAGGTGCAGGAGAACAGAGCGTAGTGAACAGGTGCAGGAGAACAGAGGGTAGTGAAACAGAGGGTAGTGAACAGGTGCAGGAGAACAGAGGGTCGTGAACAGGTGCAGGAGAACAGAGGGTAGTGAACAGGTGCAGGAGAACAGAGGGTAGTGAACAGGTGCAGGAGAACAGAGGGTAGTGAACAGGAGTGAAGGCAGGAGAACAGAGGGCAGTGATCAGGTGCAGGAGAACAGAGGGCAGTGAACAGGTGCAGGAGAACAGAGGGTAGTCAGGAAAAGAGGGTAGTGCAGGTGCAGGAGAACAGAGGGTAGTGAACAGGTGCAGGAGAACAGAGGGTAGTGAACAGGTGCAGGAGAACAGAGGGCAGTGAACAGGTGAAGGAGAACAGAGGGTAGTGAACAGGTGCAGGAGAACAGAGGGTAGTGAAGTGAAGAGGTGCAGGAGAACAGAGGGTAGTGAACAGGTGCAGGAGAACAGAGGGTAGTGAACAGGTGAAGGAGAACAGAGGGTAGTGAACAGGTGCAGGAGAACAGAGGGTAGTGAACAGGTGCAGGAGAACAGAGGGTAGTGAACAGGTGCAGGAGAACAGAGAACAGAGGGTAGTGAACAGGTGCAGGAGAACAGAGGGGCAGTGAACAGGTGCAGGAGAACAGAGGGAACAGTGAAAAGGTGCAGGAGAACAGAGAAACAGAGGGTAGTGATCAGGTGCAGGATAACAAAGGGTAGTGAACAGGTGCAGGAGAACAGAGGGTAGTGATTAGGTGAAGGAGAACAGAGGGTCGTGAACAGGTGCAGGAGAGCAGAGGGTAGTGAACAGGTGCAGGAGAACAGAGGGTAGTGAACAGGTGCAGGAGAGAACAGAGGGTAGTGAACAGGTGCAGGAGAACAGAGTAGTGAACAGGTGCAGGAGAACAGAGGTAGTGAACAGGTGCAGGAGAACAGAGTAGTGAACAGTGCAGGAGAACAGAGCAGGTGCAGGAGAACAGAGGGTAGTGAACAGGTGCAGGAGAACAGAGGGTAGTGATCAGGTGAAGGAGAACAGAGGGTAGTGAACAGGTGCAGGAGAACAGAGGGTAGTGAAACAGGTGCAGGAGAGGGTAGTGAACAGGTGCAGGAGAACAGAGGGTAGTGAACAGGTGAAGGAGAACAGAGGGTAGTGAACAGGTGCAGGAGAACAGAGGGTAGTGAACAGGTGCAGGAGAACAGAGGGTAGTGATCAGGTGAAGGAGAACAGAGGGTAGTGATCAGGTGCAGGAGAACAGAGGGTAGTGAACAGGTGAAGGAGAACAGAGCGTAGTGAATAGGTGCAGGAGAACAGAGCGTAGTGAATAGGTGCAGGAGAACAGAGGGCAGTGAACAGGTGCAGGAGAACAGAGGGTAGTGAATCAGGTGCAGGAGAACAGAGGGTAGTGATCAGGTGCAGGAGAACAGAGGGTAGTGAAACAGAGGGTAGTGAACAGGTGCAGGAGAACAGAGGGTAGTGAACAGGTGCAGGAGAACAGAGGGTAGTGAACAGGTGCAGGAGAACAGAGGGTAGTGAACAGGTGAAGGAGAACAGAGGGTAGTGAAACAGAGCGCAGTGATCAAGTGCAGGAGAACAGAGGGCAGTGATCAAGTGCAGGAGAACAGAGGGCAGTGATCAGGTGCAGGAGAACAGAGGGTAGTCAAAAAGAGGGTAGTGAAGAGGTGCAGGAGAACAGAGCGTAGTGAACGGGTGCAGGAGAACAGAGCGTAGTGAAAAGGTGAAGGAGAACAGAGGGCAGTGAACAGGTGAAGGAGAACAGAGGGTAGTGAACAGGTGCAGGAGAACAGAGGGTAGTCAAAAAGAGGGTAGTGAAGAGGTGCAGGAGAACAGAGCGTAGTGAACAGGTGCAGGAGAACAGAGGGTAGTGATCAGGTGAAGGAGAACAGAGGGTAGTGATCAGGTGCAGGAGAACAGAGGGTAGTGAACAGGTGCAGGAGAACAGAGGGTAGTGAACAGGTGCAGGAGAACAGAGGGTAGTGAACAGGTGCAGGAGAACAGAGGGCAGTGAACAGGTGAAGGAGAACAGAGGGTAGTGAACAGGTGCAGGAGAACAGAGGGTAGTGAAACAGAGGGTAGTGATCAGGTGCAGGATAACAAAGGGTAGTGAACAGGTGCAGGAGAACAGAGGGTAGTGAACAGGTGAAGGAGAACAGAGGGTAGTGAACAGGTGCAGGAGAACAGAGGGTAGTGAACAGGTGCAGGAGAACAGAGGGTAGTGAACAGGTGCAGGAGAACAGAGGGTAGTGATCAGGTGAAGGAAAACAGAGGGTCGTGAACAGGTGCAGGAGAACAGAGGGTAGTGAACAGGTGAAGGAGAACAGAGGGTCATGAACAGGTGAAGGAGAACAGAGGGTAGTGAAACAGAGGGTAGTGATCGGGTGCAGGAGAACAGAGGGCAGTGAACAGGTGCAGGAGAACGGAGGGTAGTGATCAGGTGCAGGAGAACAGAGGGTAGTGATCAGGTGCAGGAGAACAGAGGGTAGTGATCAGGTGCAGGAGAACAGAGGGTAGTGAACAGGTGCAGGAGAACAGAGGGTAGTGAACAGGTGCAGGAGAACAGAGCGTAGTGAACAGGTGCAGGAGAACAGAGGGCAGTGAACAGGTGAAGGAGAACAGAGGGTAGTGAAAAGGTGCAGGAGAACAGAGGGTCGTGAAACAGAGGGTAGTGATCAGGTGCAGGATAACAAAGGGTAGTGAACAGGTGCAGGAGAACAGAGGGTAGTGATTAGGTGAAGGAGAACAGAGGGTCGTGAACAGGTGCAGGAGAGCAGAGGGTAGTGAACAGGTGCAGGAGAACAGAGGGTAGTGAACAGGTGCAGGAGAACAGAGGGTAGTGATCAGGTGAAGGAAAACAGAGGGTCGTGAACAGGTGCAGGAGAACAGAGGGTAGTGAACAGGTGCAGGAGAACAGAGGGTAGTGAACAGGTGCAGGAGAACAGAGCGTAGTGAACAGGTGCAGGAGAACAGAGGGTAGTGATCAGGTGAAGGAGAACAGAGGGTCGTGAACAGGTGCAGGAGAACAGAGGGTCAGTGAATAGGTGCAGGAGAACAGAGGGTAGTGATCGGGTGCAGGAGAACAGAGGGCAGTGAACAGGTGCAGGAGAACGGAGGGTAGTGATCAGGAGCAGGAGAACAGAGGGTAGTGATTAGGTGAAGGAGAACAGAGGGTCGTGAACAGGTGCAGGAGAACAGAGGGTAGTGATCAGGTGCAGGAGAACAGAGGGTAGTCAAAAAGAGGGTAGTGAACAGGTGCAGGAGAACAGAGGGTAGTGAACAGGTGCAGGAGAACAGAGGTAGTGAACAGGTGCAGGAGAACAGAGGGTAGTGAATCAGGTGAAGGAGAACAGAGGGTAGTCAAAAAGAGGGTAGTGAAGAGGTGCAGGAGAACAGAGCGTAGTGAACAGGTGCAGGAGAACAGAGTGTAGTGAACAGGTGAAGGAGAACAGAGGGTAGTGAACAGGTGCAGGAGAACAGAGCGTAGTGAATAGGTGCAGGAGAACAGAGGGCAGTGAACAGGTGCAGGAGAACAGAGGGTAGTGAACAGGTGCAGGAGAACAGAGGGTAGTGAACAGGTGCAGGAGAACAGAGGGTAGTGAACAGGTGCAGGAGAACAGAGCGTAGTGAACAGGTGCAGGAGAACAGAGGGTAGTGAACAGGTGCAGGAGAACAGAGGGTAGTGAAACAGAGGGTAGTGAACAGGTGCAGGAGAACAGAGGGTAGTGAACAGGTGAAGGAGAACAGAGGGTAGCGAACAGGTGAAGGAGAACAGAGGGTAGTGATCAGGTGAAGGAGAACAGAGGGTCAGTGAAACAGAGGGTAGTGAATAGGTGCAGGATAACAGAGGGTAGTGAACAGGTGCAGGAGAACAGAGGGTAGTGAAACAGAGGGTAGTGAACAGGTGCAGGAGAACAGAGCGTAGTGAACAGGTGAAGGAGAACAGAGGGTCGTGAACAGGTGCAGGAGAACAGAGGGTCGTGAACAGGTGCAGGAGAACAGAGGGTCGTGAAACAGAGGGTAGTGAACAAGTGCAGGAGAACAGAGGGTCGTGAAACAGAGGGTAGTGAATAGGTGCAGGATAACAAAGGGTAGTGAACAGGTGCAGGAGAACAGAGGGTAGTGATTAGGTGAAGGAGAACAGAGGGTCGTGAACAGGTGCAGGAGAGCAGAGGGTAGTGAACAGGTGCAGGAGAACAGAGCGTAGTGAACAGGTGCAGGAGAACAGAGGGTAGTGAACAGGTGCAGGAGAACAGAGGGTCGTGAACAGGTGCAGGAGAACAGAGGGTAGTGAACAGGTGCAGGAGAACAGAGGGTCGTGAACAGGTGCAGGAGAACAGAGGGTAGTGATCAGGTGCAGGAGAACAGAGGGTAGTGAACAGGTGCAGGAGAACAGAGGGTAGTGAACAGGTGCAGGAGAACAGAGGGTAGTCAAAAAGAGGGTAGTGAACAGGTGCAGGAGAACAGAGCGTAGTGAACAGGTGCAGGAGAACAGAGGGTAGTGAACAGGTGAAGGAGAACAGAGGGTAGTGAACAGGTGCAGGAGAACAGAGGTAGTGAACAGGTGCAGGAGAACAGAGGGCAGTGAACAGGTGCAGGAGAACAGAGGGTAGTGAACAGGTGCAGGAGAACAGAGGGTAGTGAACAGGTGAAGGAGAACAGAGGGTCGTGAACAGGTGAAGGAGAACAGAGCGTAGTGAACAGGTGCAGGAGAACAGAGGGTAGTGAACAGGTGAAGGAGAACAGAGGGTAGTGAAACAGAGGGTAGTGAACAGGTGCAGGAGAACAGAGGGTAGTGAACAGGTGAAGGAGAACAGAGTGAACAGGTGAAGGAGAACAGAGGGTAGTGATCAGGTGCAGGAGAACAGAGGGTCAGTGAAACAGAGGGTAGTGAATAGGTGCAGGATAACAAAGGGTAGTGAACAGGTGCAGGAGAACAGAGGGTAGTGAACAGGTGCAGGAGAACAGAGGGTAGTGAACAGGTGAAGGAGAACAGAGGGTAGTGAACAGGTGCAGGAGAACAGAGGGTAGTGACAGGTGCAGGAGAACAGAGGGTCAGTGAAACAGAGGGTAGTGAATAGGTGCAGGATAACAGAGGGTAGTGAACAGGTGCAGGAGAACAGAGGGTAGTGAAACAGAGGGTAGTGAACAGGTGCAGGAGAACAGAGCGTAGTGAACAGGTGAAGGAGAACAGAGGGTCGTGAACAGGTGCAGGAGAACAGAGGGTCGTGAACAGGTGCAGGAGAACAGAGGGTCGTGAAACAGAGGGTAGTGAACAAGTGCAGGAGAACAGAGGGTCGTGAAACAGAGGGTAGTGAATAGGTGCAGGATAACAAAGGGTAGTGAACAGGTGCAGGAGAACAGAGGGTAGTGATCAGGTGCAGGAGAACAGAGGGTAGTGAACAGGTGCAGGAGAGCAGAGGGTAGTGAACAGGTGCAGGAGAACAGAGGGTAGTCAAAAAGAGGGTAGTGAAGAGGTGCAGGAGAACAGAGGGTAGTGAACAGTGCAGGAGAACAGAGGGTAGTGAACAGGTGCAGGAGAACAGAGGGTAGTGAACAGGTGCAGGAGAACAGAGGGTAGTGAACAGGTGCAGGAGAACAGAGGGTAGTGAACAGGTGCAGGAGAACAGAGGGTAGTGAACAGAGGTAAATAGGTGCAGGAGAACAGAGGGTCGTGAAACAGAGGGTAGTGACAGGTGCAGGATAACAAAGGGTAGTGAACAGGTGCAGGAGAACAGAAGGTAGTGATCAGGTGAAGGAGAACAGAGGGTCGTGAACAGGTGCAGTAGACCAGAGGGTCGTGAAACAGAGGGTAGGGATCAGGTGCAGGATAACAAAGGGTCGTGAGTAGGTGCAGGAGAGCAGAGGGTAGTGAACAGGTGCAGGAGAAGAGAGTGTAGTGAACAGGTGAAGGAGAACAGAGGGTAGTGAACAGGTGCAGGAGAACAGAGGGTAGTCAGGTGAAGGAGAACAGAGGTGCAGGAGAACAGAGGGTAGTGAACAGGTGCAGGAGAACAGAGGGTAGTGAACAGGTGCAGGAGAACAGAGGGAGTGAACAGGTGCAGGATAACAGAGGGTAGTGAACAGGTGCAGGAGAACAGAGGTAGTGAACAGGTGCAGGAGAACAGAGGGCAGTGAACAGGTGAAGGAGAACAGAGGGTAGTGAACAGGTGCAGGAGAACAGAGGGTAGTGAAACAGTGATCGTGCAGGATAACAGAGGGTCGTGAGCAGGTGCAGGAGAGCAGAGGGTAGTGAACAGGTGCAGGAGAAGAGAGTGTAGTGAACAGGTGAAGGAGAACAGAGGGTAGTGAACAGGTGCAGGAGAACAGAGGGTAGTGATCAGGTGAAGGAGAACAGAGGGTAGTGAACAGGTGCAGGAGAACAGAGGGTAGTGATCAGGTGCAGGAGAACAGAGGGCAGTGAACAGGTGCAGGATAACAGAGGGTAGTGAACAGGTGCAGGAGAACAGAGCGTAGTGAACAGGTGCAGGAGAACAGAGGGCAGTGAATAGGTGAAGGAGAACAGAGGGTAGTGAAAAGGTGCAGGAGAACAGAGGGTCGTGAAACAGAGGGTAGTGATCAGGTGCAGGATAACAAAGGGTAGTGAACAGGTGCAGGAGAACAGAGGGTAGTGATTAGGTGAAGGAGAACAGAGGGTCGTGAACAGGTGCAGGAGAACAGAGGGTAGTGAATAGGTGCAGGAGAACAGAGGGTAGTGATCGGGTGCAGGAGAACAGAGGGTAGTGAACAGGTGCAGGAGAACAGAGGGTAGTGAACAGGTGCAGGAGAACAGAGGGTAGTGATCAGGTGAAGGAGAACAGAGGGTCAGGAGAACAAAGGGTAGTGAACAGGTGCAGGAGAACAGAGGGTAGTGATTAGGTGAAGGAGAACAGAGGGTCGTGAACAGGTGCAGGAGAGCAGAGGGTAGTGAATAGGTGCAGGAGAACAGAGGGTAGTGATCGGGGTGCAGGAGAACAGAGGGTAGTGATCGGGGTGCAGGAGAACAGAGGGTAGTGAATAGGTGCAGGAGAACAGAGGGTAGTGATCAGGTGAAGGAGAACAGAGGGTAGTGAACAGGTGCAGGAGAACAGAGGGTAGTGATCAGGTGCAGGAGAACAGAGGGTAGTGAACAGGTGCAGGAGAACAGAGGGTAGTGAACAGGTGCAGGAGAACAGAGGGTAGTGAAAAAGAGGGTAGTGAAGAGGTGCAGGAGAACAGAGCGTAGTGAACAGGTGCAGGAGAACAGAGTGTAGTGAACAGGTGAAGGAGAACAGAGGGTAGTGAACAGGTGCAGGAGAACAGAGCGTAGTGAACAGGTGCAGGAGAACAGAGGGTAGTGAACAGGTGCAGGAGAACAGAGGGCAGTGAACAGGTGCAGGAGAACAGAGGTAGTGAACAGGTGCAGGAGAACAGAGGGTAGTGAATAGGTGCAGGAGAACAGAGGGTAGTGAACAGGTGCAGGAGAACAGAGGGTAGTGAACAGGTGAAGGAGAACAGAGGGTCGTGAAACAGGTGCAGGAGAACAGAGGGTCGTGAAACAGAGGGTAGTGAACAGGTGCAGGATAACAGAGGGTAGTGAACAGGTGCAGGAGAACAGAGGGTAGTGATCAGGTGAAGGAGAACAGAGGGTAGTGATCAGGTGCAGGAGAACAGAGGGTAGTGAAACAGAGGGTAGTGAACAGGCAGGAGAACAGAGGGTAGTGAACAGGTGAAGGAGAACAGAGGGTAGTGAACAGGTGCAGGAGAACAGAGGGTAGTGAACAGGTGCAGGAGAACAGAGCGTAGTGAACAGGTGCAGGAGAACAGAGGGCAGTGAACAGGTGAAGGAGAACAGAGGGTAGTGACAGGTGCAGGAGAACAGAGGGTAGTGAACAGGTGAAGGAGAACAGAGGGTAGTGAACAGGTGCAGGAGAACAGAGGGTAGTGAAACAGAGGGTAGTGAACAGGTGCAGGAGAACAGAGGGTAGTGAACAGGTGAAGGAGAACAG
Source organism: Oncorhynchus nerka (assembly GCF_034236695.1). Classification (NCBI taxonomy): domain Eukaryota; kingdom Metazoa; phylum Chordata; class Actinopteri; order Salmoniformes; family Salmonidae; genus Oncorhynchus; species Oncorhynchus nerka. The sequence continues at coordinate 47,239,477 of NC_088424.1, read as the reverse complement.
AGGGTAGTGAACAGGTGCAGGAGAACAGAGGGTAGTGATCAGGTGAAGGAGAACAGAGGGTAGTGAACAGGTGCAGGAGAACAGAGGGTAGTCAAAAAGAGGGTAGTGAAGAGGTGCAGGAGAACAGAGCGTAGTGAACAGGTGCAGGAGAACAGAGTGTAGTGAACAGGTGAAGGAGAACAGAGCGTAGTGAACAGGTGCAGGAGAACAGAGGGTAGTGAACAGGTGCAGGAGAACAGAGGGCAGTGAACAGGTGCAGGAGAACAGAGGGTAGTGAACAGGTGCAGGAGAACAGAGGGTAGTGAACAGGTGCAGGAGAACAGAGGGTAGTGAACAGGTGAAGGAGAACAGAGGGTAGTGAACAGGTGCAGGAGAACAGAGTAGTGAACAGGTGCAGGAGAACAGAGGGTAGTGAACAGGTGAAGGAGAACAGAGGGTAGTGAATAGGTGCAGGAGAACAGAGGGCAGTGAATAGGTGCAGGAGAACAGAGGGCAGTGAACAGGTGCAGGAGAACAGAGGGTAGTGATCAGGTGAAGGAGAACAGAGGGTAGTGAACAGGGGCAGGAGAACAGAGGTAGTGAAACAGAGGGTAGTGAACAGGTGCAGGAGAACAGAGGGTAGTGAACAGGTGAAGGAGAACAGAGGGTAGTGAACAGGTGCAGGAGAACAGAGGGTAGTGATCAGGTGAAGGAGAACAGAGGGTCGTGAACAAGTGCAGGAGAACAGAGGGTAGTGATCAGGTGCAGGAGAACAGAGGGTAGTGAACAGGTGCAGGAGAACAGAGGGTAGTGAACAGGTGCAGGAGAACAGAGGGTAGTCAAAAAGAGGGTAGTGAAGAGGTGCAGGAGAACAGAGCGTAGTGAACAGGTGCAGGAGAACAGAGTGTAGTGAATAGGTGCAGGATAACAGAGGGTAGTGAACAGGTGCAGGAGAACAGAGGGTAGTGAATAGGTGCAGGAGAACAGAGGGTAGTGAACAGGTGCAGGAGAACAGAGGGTAGTGATCAGTGAAGGAGAACAGAGGGTAGTGAACAGGTGAAGGAGAACAGAGGGTAGTGAAACAGAGGGTAGTGAACAGGTGCAGGAGAACAGAGGGTCGTGAACAGGTGAAGGAGAACAGAGGGTAGCGAACAGGTGAAGGAGAACAGAGGGTAGTGATCAGGTGAAGGAGAACAGAGGGTAGTGAACAGGTGCAGGAGAACAGAGGGTAGTGATCAGGTGCAGGAGAACAGAGGGTAGTGAACAGGTGCAGGAGAACAGAGGGTAGTGAACAGGTGCAGGAGAACAGAGGGTAGTGAAACAGAGGGTAGTGAACAGGTGCAGGAGAACAGAGCGTAGTGAACAGGTGCAGGAGAACAGAGGTAGTGAACAGGTGAAGGAGAACAGAGGGTAGTGAACAGGTGCAGGAGAACAGAGCGTAGTGAATAGGTGCAGGAGAACAGAGGGCAGTGAACAGGTGCAGGAGAACAGAGGGTAGTGAACAGGTGCAGGAGAACAGAGGGTAGTGAACAGGTGAAGGAGAACAGAGGGTAGTGAACAGGTGAAGGAGAACAGAGCGTAGTGAACAGGTGCAGGAGAACAGAGGGTAGTGAACAGGTGCAGGAGAACAGAGGGTAGTGAACAGGTGAAGGAGAACAGAAGGGTAGTGAACAGGTGCAGGAGAACAGAGCGTAGTGATCAAGTGCAGGAGAACAGAGGGCAGTGATCAAGTGCAGGAGAACAGAGGGTAGTGAACAGGTGCAGGAGAACAGAGGGTAGTGATCAGGTGCAGGAGAACAGAGGGTAGTGAACAAGTGCAGGAGAACAGAGGGTAGTGATCAGGTGCAGGAGAACAGAGGGCAGTGAACAGGTGCAGGATAACAGAGGGTAGTGAACAGGTGCAGGAGAACAGAGCGTAGTGAACAGGTGCAGGAGAACAGAGGGCAGTGAATAGGTGAAGGAGAACAGAGGGTAGTGAAAAGGTGCAGGAGAACAGAGGGTCGTGAAACAGAGGGTAGTGATCAGGTGCAGGATAACAAAGGGTAGTGAACAGGTGCAGGAGAACAGAGGGTAGTGATTAGGTGAAGGAGAACAGAGGGTCGTGAACAGGTGCAGGAGAGCAGAGGGTAGTGAATAGGTGCAGGAGAACAGAGGGTAGTGATCAGGTGCAGGAGAACAGAGGGTAGTGATCAGGTGCAGGAGAACAGAGGGTAGTGAACAGGTGCAGGAGAACAGAGGGTAGTGATCAGGTGAAGGAGAACAGAGGGTCGTGAACAGGTGCAGGAGAACAGAGGGTAGTGAACAGGTGCAGGAGAACAGAGGGTAGTGATTAGGTGCAGGAGAACAGAGGGTAGTGAACAGGTGCAGGAGAACAGAGGGTAGTGAATAGGTGCAGGAGAACAGAGGGTAGTGATCAGGTGCAGGAGAACAGAGGGTAGTGACAGGTGCAGGAGAACAGAGGGTAGTGAATAGGTGCAGGAGAACAGAGGGTAGTGATCAGGTGAAGGAGAACAGAGGGTCGTGAACAGGTGCAGGAGAACAGAGGGTAGTGATCAGGTGCAGGAGAACAGAGGGTAGTGAACAGGTGCAGGAGAACAGAGGGTAGTGAACAGGTGCAGGAGAACAGAGGGTAGTCAAAAAGAGGGTAGTGAAGAGGTGCAGGAGAACAGAGCTTAGTGAACAGGTGCAGGAGAACAGAGTGTAGTGAACAGGTGAAGGAGAACAGAGGGTAGTGAACAGGTGCAGGAGAACAGAGCGTAGTGAATAGGTGCAGGAGAACAGAGGGTAGTGATCAGGTGCAGGAGAACAGAGGGCAGTGAACAGGTGCAGGAGAACAGAGGGTAGTGAACAGGTGCAGGAGAACAGAGGGCAGTGAATAGGTGAAGGAGAACAGAGGGTAGTGAAAAGGTGCAGGAGAACAGAGGGTAGTGAACAGGTGAAGGAGAACAGAGGGTAGTGAAACAGAGGGTAGTAAATAGGTGCAGGAGAACAGAGGGTCGTGAAACAGAGGGTAGTGAATAGGTGCAGGATAACAGAGGGTAGTGAACAGGTGCAGGAGAACAGAGGGTAGTGATCAGGTGAAGGAGAACAGAGGGTAGTGATTAGGTGCAGGAGAACAGAGGGTAGTGAAACAGAGGGTAGTGAACAGGTGCAGGAGAACAGAGGGTAGTGAACAGGTGAAGGAGAACAGAGGGTAGTGAACAGGTGAAGGAGAACAGAGGGTAGTGAATAGGTGCAGGAGAACAGAGGTAGTGAACAGGTGCAGGAGAACAGAGGGCAGTGAACAGGTGCAGGAGAACAGAGGGTAGTGAACAGGTGCAGGAGAACAGAGGGTAGTGATCAGGTGAAGGAGAACAGAGGGTAGTGATCAGGTGCAGGAGAACAGAGGGTAGTGAAACAGAGGGTAGTGAACAGGGGCAGGAGAACAGAGGGTAGTGAACAGGTGAAGGAGAACAGAGGGTAGTGAACAGGTGCAGGAGAACAGAGGGTAGTGAATAGGTGCAGGAGAACAGAGGGTAGTGAACAGGTGCAGGAGAACAGAGGGTAGTGAACAGGTGCAGGAGAACAGAGGGTAGTGAATAGGTGCAGGAGAACAGAGGGTAGTGATCAGGTGAAGGAGAACAGAGGGTCGTGAACAGGTGCAGGAGAACAGAGGGTAGTGATCAGGTGCAGGAGAACAGAGGGTAGTGAACAGGTGCAGGAGAACAGAGGGTAGTGAACAGGTGCAGGAGAACAGAGGGTAGTCAAAAAGAGGGTAGTGAATAGGTGCAGGAGAACAGAGCGTAGTGAACAGGTGCAGGAGAACAGAGGGCAGTGAACAGGTGCAGGAGAACAGAGGGTAGTGATAAGGTGCAGGAGAACAGAGGGTAGTGATCAGGTGAAGGAGAACAGAGGGTAGTGATCAGGTGCAGGAGAACAGAGGGTAGTGAAACAGAGGGTAGTGAACAGGGGCAGGAGAACAGAGGGTCGTGAACAGGTGAAGGAGAACAGAGGGTCGTGAACAGGTGCAGGAGAGCAGAGGGTAGTGAATAGGTGCAGGAGAACAGAGGGTAGTGATCGGGGTGCAGGAGAACAGAGGGTAGTGATCGGGGTGCAGGAGAACAGAGGGTAGTGAATAGGTGCAGGAGAACAGAGGGTAGTGATCAGGTGAAGGAGAACAGAGGGTCGTGAACAGGTGCAGGAGAACAGAGTGTAGTGATCAGGTGCAGGAGAACAGAGGGTAGTGAACAGGTGCAGGAGAACAGAGGGTAGTGAACAGGTGCAGGAGAACAGAGGGTAGTCAAAAAGAGGGTAGTGAAGAGGTGCAGGAGAACAGAGCGTAGTGAACAGGTGCAGGAGAACAGAGTGTAGTGAACAGGTGAAGGAGAACAGAGGGTAGTGATCAGGTGCAGGAGAACAGAGGGTAGTGAACAGGTGCAGGAGAACAGAGGGTAGTGAACAGGTGCAGGAGAACAGAGGGTAGTCAAAAAGAGGGTAGTGAACAGGTGCAGGAGAACAGAGCGTAGTGAATAGGTGCAGGAGAACAGAGGGTAGTGATCAGGTGCAGGAGAACAGAGGGCAGTGAACAGGTGCAGGAGAACAGAGCGTAGTGAACAGGTGCAGGAGAACAGAGGGCAGTGAATAGGTGAAGGAGAACAGAGGGTAGTGAAAAGGTGCAGGAGAACAGAGGGTAGTGAACAGGTGAAGGAGAACAGAGGGTAGTGAAACAGAGGGTAGTAAATAGGTGCAGGAGAACAGAGGGTCGTGAAACAGAGGGTAGTGAATAGGTGCAGGATAACAGAGGGTAGTGTACAGGTGCAGGAGAACAGAGGGTAGTGATCAGGTGAAGGAGAACAGAGGGTAGTGATTAGGTGCAGGAGAACAGAGGGTAGTGAAACAGAGGGTAGTGAACAGGGGCAGGAGAACAGAGGGTCGTGAACAGGTGAAGGAGAACAGAGGGTAGTGAACAGGTGAAGGAGAACAGAGGGTAGTGAATAGGTGCAGGAGAACAGAGCGTAGTGAACAGGTGCAGGAGAACAGAGGGCAGTGAACAGGTGCAGGAGAACAGAGGGTAGTGATCAGGTGCAGGAGAACAGAGGGTAGTGATCAGGTGAAGGAGAACAGAGGGTAGTGATCAGGTGCAGGAGAACAGAGGGTAGTGAAACAGAGGGTAGTGAACAGGGGCAGGAGAACAGAGGGTCGTGAACAGGTGAAGGAGAACAGAGGGTAGTGAACAGGTGAAGGAGAACAGAGGGTAGTGATCAGGTGAAGGAGAACAGAGGGTAGTGAACAGGTGCAGGAGAACAGAGGGTAGTCAAAAAGAGGGTAGTGAAGAGGTGCAGGAGAACAGAGCGTAGTGAACAGGTGCAGGAGAACAGAGTGTAGTGAACAGGTGAAGGAGAACAGAGCGTAGTGAACAGGTGCAGGAGAACAGAGCGTAGTGAATAGGTGCAGGAGAACAGAGGGCAGTGAACAGGTGCAGGAGAACAGAGGGTAGTGAACAGGTGCAGGAGAACAGAGGGTAGTGAACAGGTGAAGGAGAACAGAGGGTCGTGAACAGGTGAAGGAGAACAGAGCGTAGTGAACAGGTGCAGGAGAACAGAGGGTAGTGAACAGGTGCAGGAGAACAGAGGGTAGTGAACAGGTGAAGGAGAACAGAAGGGTAGTGAATAGGTGCAGGAGAACAGAGCGAAGTGAATAGGTGCAGGAGAACAGAGGGCAGTGAACAGGTGCAGGAGAACAGAGGGTAGTGATCAGGTGAAGGAGAACAGAGGGTAGTGATCAGGGGCAGGAGAACAGAGGGTAGTGAAACAGAGGGTAGTGAACAGGGGCAGGAGAACAGAGGGTCGTGAACAGGTGAAGGAGAACAGAGGGTAGTGAACAGGTGAAGGAGAACAGAGGGTAGTGATCAGGTGAAGGAGAACAGAGGGTCGTGAACAAGTGCAGGAGAACAGAGGGTAGTGATCGGGGGCAGGAGAACAGAGGGTAGTGAACAGGTGCAGGAGAACAGAGGGTAGTGAACAGGTGCAGGAGAACAGAGGGTAGTCAAAAAGAGGGTAGTGAAGAGGTGCAGGAGAACAGAGCGTAGTGAACAGGTGCAGGAGAACAGAGTCTAGTGAACAGGTGAAGGAGAACAGAGCGTAGTGAATAGGTGCAGGAGAACAGAGCGTAGTGAATAGGTGCAGGAGAACAGAGGGCAGTGAACAGGTGCAGGAGAACAGAGGGTAGTGATCAGGTGAAGGAGAACAGAGGGTAGTGATCAGGTGCAGGAGAACAGAGGGTAGTGAAACAGAGGGTAGTGAACAGGGGCAGGAGAACAGAGGGTCGTGAACAGGTGAAGGAGAACAGAGGGTAGTGAACAGGTGAAGGAGAACAGAGGGTAGTGATCAGGTGAAGGAGAACAGAGGGTCGTGAACAAGTGCAGGAGAACAGAGGGTAGTGATCAGGGGCAGGAGAACAGAGGGTAGTGAACAGGTGCAGGAGAACAGAGGGTAGTGAACAGGTGCAGGAGAACAGAGGGTAGTCAAAAAGAGGGTAGTGAAGAGGTGCAGGAGAACAGAGCGTAGTGAACAGGTGCAGGAGAACAGAGTGTAGTGAACAGGTGAAGGAGAACAGAGCGTAGTGAATAGGTGCAGGAGAACAGAGCGTAGTGAATAGGTGCAGGAGAACAGAGGGCAGTGAACAGGTGCAGGAGAACAGAGGGTAGTGAACAGGTGCAGGAGAACAGAGGGTAGTGAACAGGTGAAGGAGAACAGAGGGTCGTGAACAGGTGAAGGAGAACAGAGCGTAGTGAACAGGTGCAGGAGAACAGAGGGTAGTGAACAGGTGCAGGAGAACAGAGGGTAGTGAACAGGTGAAGGAGAACAGAGGGTAGTGAACAGGTGCAGGAGAACAGAGCGTAGTGATCAAGTGCAGGAGAACAGAGGGCAGTGATCAAGTGCAGGAGAACAGAGGGCAGTGATCAGGTGCAGGAGAACAGAGCGTAGTGAACAGGTGAAGGAGAACAGAGGGTTGTGAACAGGTGCAGGAGAACAGAGGGTAGTGATCAGGGGCAGGAGAACAGAGGGTAGTGAACAGGTGCAGGAGAACAGAGGGTAGTGAACAGGTGCAGGAGAACAGAGGGTAGTCAAAAAGAGTGTAGTGAAGAGGTGCAGGAGAACAGAGGGTAGTGAACAGCTGCAGGAGAACAGAGGGTCGTGAACAGTTGCAGGAGAACAGAGGGTCGTGAACAGGTGCAGGAGAACAGAGGGTTGTGAACAGGTGCAGGAGAACAGAGGGTCGTGAACAGGTGCAGGAGAACAGAGGGTCGTGAAACAGAGGGTAGTGAACAGGTGCAGGAGAACAGAGGGTCGTGAAACAGAGGGTAGTGAACAGGCGCAGGATAACAAAGGGTAGTGAACAGGTGCAGGAGAACAGAGGGTAGTGATCAGGTGAAGGAGAACAGAGGGTCGTGAACAGGTGCAGTAGAACAGAGGGTCGTGAATAGGTGCAGGAGAACAGAGGGTAGTGAACAGCTGCAGGAGAACAGAGGGTCGTGAACAGTTGCAGGAGAACAGAGGGTCGTGAACAGGTGCAGGAGAACAGAGGGTAGTGATCAGGTGAAGGAGAACAGAGGGTAGTGATCAGGTGCAGGAGAACAGAGGGTAGTGAAACAGAGGGTAGTGAACAGGGGCAGGAGAACAGAGGGTCGTGAACAGGTGAAGGAGAACAGAGGGTAGTGAACAGGTGAAGGAGAACAGAGGGTAGTGATCAGGTGAAGGAGAACAGAGGGTCGTGAACAAGTGCAGGAGAACAGAGGGTAGTGATCGGGGGCAGGAGAACAGAGGGTAGTGAACAGGTGCAGGAGAACAGAGGGTAGTGAACAGGTGCAGGAGAACAGAGGGTAGTCAAAAGAGGGTAGTGAAGAGGTGCAGGAGGAGAACAGAGCGTAGTGAACAGGTGCAGGAGAACAGAGTGTAGTGAACAGGTGAAGGAGAACAGAGCGTAGTGAATAGGTGCAGGAGAACAGAGCGTAGTGAATAGGTGCAGGAGAACAGAGGGCAGTGAACAGGTGCAGGAGAACAGAGGGTAGTGAACAGGTGCAGGAGAACAGAGGGTAGTGAACAGGTGAAGGAGAACAGAGGGTCGTGAACAGGTGAAGGAGAACAGAGCGTAGTGAACAGGTGCAGGAGAACAGAGGGTAGTGAAAAGGTGCAGGAGAACAGAGGGTAGTGAACAGGTGAAGGAGAACAGAAGGGTAGTGAACAGGTGCAGGAGAACAGAGCGTAGTGATCAAGTGCAGGAGAACAGAGGGCAGTGATCAAGTGCAGGAGAACAGAGGGCAGTGATCAGGTGCAGGAGAACAGAGGGCAGTGATCAGGTGCAGGAGAACAGAGCGTAGTGAACAGGTGAAGGAGAACAGAGGGTTGTGAACAGGTGCAGGAGAACAGAGGGTAGTGATCAGGGGCAGGAGAACAGAGGGTAGTGAACAGGTGCAGGAGAACAGAGGGTAGTCAAAAAGAGGGTAGTGAAGAGGTGCAGGAGAACAGAGGGTAGTGAACAGCTGCAGGAGAACAGAGGGTCGTGAACAGTTGCAGGAGAACAGAGGGTCGTGAACAGGTGCAGGAGAACAGAGGGTTGTGAATAGGTGCAGGAGAACAGAGGGTCGTGAACAGGTGCAGGAGAACAGAGGGTCGTGAAACAGAGGGTAGTGAACAGGTGCAGGAGAACAGAGGGTCGTGAAACAGAGGGTAGTGATCAGGCGCAGGATAACAAAGGGTAGTGAACAGGTGCAGGAGAACAGAGGGTAGTGATCAGGTGAAGGAGAACAGAGGGTCGTGAACAGGTGCAGTAGAACAGAGGGTCGTGAATAGGTGCAGGAGAACAGAGGGTAGTGATCAGGTGCAGGAGAACAGAGGGTAGTGAATAGGTGCAGGATAACAGAGGGTAGTGAACAGGTGCAGGAGAACAGAGCGTAGTGAATAGGTGCAGGAGAACAGAGGGCAGTGAACAGGTGCAGGAGAACGGAGGGTAGTGAATAGGTGCAGGAGAACAGAGGGTAGTGATTAGGTGAAGGAGAACAGAGGGTCGTGAACAGGTGCAGGAGAACAGACGGTAGTGATCAGGTGCAGGAGAACAGAGGGTAGTGAAAAGGTGCAAGAGAACAGAGGGTCGTGAAACAGAGGGTAGTGATCAGGTGCAGGATAACAGAGGGTCGTGAACAGGTGAAGGAGAACAGAGCGTAGTGAACAGGTGCAGGAGAACAAAGGGCAGTGATCAAGTGCAGGAGAACAGAGGGCAGTGATCAGGTGCAGGAGAACAGAGTGTAGTGAACAGGTGAAGGAGAACAGAGGGTCGTGAACAGGTGCAGGAGAACAGAGGGTAGTGATCAGGGGCAGGAGAACAGAGGGTAGTGAACAGGTGCAGGAGAACAGAGGGTAGTGAACAGGTGCAGGAGAACAGAGGGTAGTCAAAAAGAGGGTAGTGAAGAGGTGCAGGAGAACAGAGGGTAGTGAACAGGTGCAGGAGAACAGAGGGTCGTGAACAGTTGCAGGAGAACAGAGGGTCGTGAACAGGTGCAGGAGAACAGAGGGTTGTGAACAGGTGCAGGAGAACAGAGGGTCGTGAACAGGTGCAGGAGAACAGAGGGTCGTGAAACAGAGGGTAGTGAACAGGTGCAGGAGAACAGAGGGTCGTGAAACAGAGGGTAGTGAACAGGCGCAGGATAACAAAGGGTAGTAAACAGGTGCAGGAGAACAGAGGGTAGTGATCAGGTGAAGGAGAACAGAGGGTCGTGAACAGGTGCAGTAGAACAGAGGGTCGTGAATAGGTGCAGGAGAACAGAGGGTAGTGATCGGGTGCAGGAGAACAGAGGGTAGTGAATAGGTGCAGGATAACAGAGGGTAGTGAACAGGTGCAGGAGAACAGAGCGTAGTGAATAGGTGCAGGAGAACAGAGGGCAGTGAACAGGTGCAGGAGAACGGAGGGTAGTGAATAGGTGCAGGAGAACAGAGGGTAGTGATTAGGTGAAGGAGAACAGAGGGTCGTGAACAGGTGCAGGAGAACAGAGGGTAGTGATCAGGTGCAGGAGAACAGAGGGTAGTGAAAAGGTGCAAGAGAACAGAGGGTCGTGAAACAGAGGGTAGTGATCAGGTGCAGGATAACAGAGGGTCGTGAACAGGTGAAGGAGAACAGAGCGTAGTGAACAGGTGCAGGAGAACAAAGGGCAGTGATCAAGTGCAGGAGAACAGAGGGCAGTGATCAGGTGCAGGAGAACAGAGCGTAGTGAACAGGTGAAGGAGAACAGAGGGTCGTGAACAGGTGCAGGAGAACAGAGGGTAGTGATCAGGGGCAGGAGAACAGAGGGTAGTGAACAGGTGCAGGAGAACAGAGGGTAGTGAACAGGTGCAGGAGAACAGAGGGTAGTCAAAAAGAGGGTAGTGAAGAGGTGCAGGAGAACAGAGGGTAGTGAACAGCTGCAGGAGAACAGAGGGTCGTGAACAGTTGCAGGAGAACAGAGGGTCGTGAATAGGTGCAGGAGAACAGAGGGTCGTGAACAGGTGCAGGAGAACAGAGGGTAGTGAACAGGTGAAGGAGAACAGAAGGGTAGTGAACAGGTGCAGGAGAACAGAGCGTAGTGATCAAGTGCAGGAGAACAGAGGGCAGTGATCAAGTGCAGGAGAACAGAGGGCAGTGATCAGGTGCAGGAGAACAGAGCGTAGTGAACAGGTGAAGGAGAACAGAGGGTTGTGAACAGGTGCAGGAGAACAGAGGGTAGTGATCAGGGGCAGGAGAACAGAGGGTAGTGAACAGGTGCAGGAGAACAGAGGGTAGTGAACAGGTGCAGGAGAACAGAGGGTAGTCAAAAAAAGGGTAGTGAAGAGGTGCAGGAGAACAGAGGGTAGTGAACAGCTGCAGGAGAACAGAGGGTCGTGAACAGTTGCAGGAGAACAGAGGGTCGTGAACAGGTGCAGGAGAACAGAGGGTTGTGAACAGGTGCAGGAGAACAGAGGGTCGTGAACAGGTGCAGGAGAACAGAGGGTCGTGAAACAGAGGGTAGTGAACAGGTGCAGGAGAACAGAGGGTCGTGAAACAGAGGGTAGTGAACAGGCGCAGGATAACAAAGGGTAGTGAACAGGTGCAGGAGAACAGAGGGTAGTGATCAGGTGAAGGAGAACAGAGGGTCGTGAACAGGTGCAGTAGAACAGAGGGTCGTGAATAGGTGCAGGAGAACAGAGGGTAGTGATCGGGTGCAGGAGAACAGAGGGTAGTGAATAGGTGCAGGATAACAGAGGGTAGTGAACAGGTGCAGGAGAACAGAGCGTAGTGAATAGGTGCAGGAGAACAGAGGGCAGTGAACAGGTGCAGGAGAACGGAGGGTAGTGAATAGGTGCAGGAGAACAGAGGGTAGTGAACAGGTGCAGGAGAACAGAGGGTAGTGAACAGGTGCAGGAGAACAGAGGGTAGTCAAAAAGAGGGTAGTGAAGAGGTGCAGGAGAACAGAGGGTAGTGAACAGCTGCAGGAGAACAGAGGGTCGTGAACAGTTGCAGGAGAACAGAGGGTCGTGAACAGGTGCAGGAGAACAGAGGGTTGTGAACAGGTGCAGGAGAACAGAGGGTCGTGAACAGGTGCAGGAGAACAGAGGGTCGTGAAACAGAGGGTAGTGAACAGGTGCAGGAGAACAGAGGGTCGTGAAACAGAGGGTAGTGAACAGGTGCAGGATAACAAAGGGTAGTGAACAGGTGCAGGAGAACAGAGGGTAGTGATCAGGTGAAGGAGAACAGAGGGTCGTGAACAGGTGCAGTAGAACAGAGGGTCGTGAATAGGTGCAGGAGAACAGAGGGTAGTGATCAGGGGCAGGAGAACAGAGGGTAGTGAATAGGTGCAGGATAACAGAGGGTAGTGAACAGGTGCAGGAGAATAGAGGGTAGTGAACAGGTGAAGGAGAACAGAGGGTAGTGAACAGGTGCAGGAGAACAGAGCGTAGTGAACAGGTGAAGGAGAACACAGGGTCGTGAACAGGTGCAGGATAACAGAGGGTAGTGAACAGTTGCAGGAGAACAGAGGGTCGTGAACAGGTGAAGGAGAACAGAGGGTAGTGAACAGGTGCAGGAGAACAGAGGGACGTGAACAGATGAAGGAGAACAGAGGGTAGTGAAAAGGTGAAGGAGAACAGAGGGTAGTGATCAGTTGAAGGAGAACAGAGTGTAGTGAACAGGTGGAGAACAGAGGGTCGTGACAGGTGCAGGAGAACAGAGCGTAGTGAAAAGGTGAAGGATAACAGAGGGCAGTGAACAGGTGAAGGAGAACAGAGGGTAGTGAACAGGTGCAGGAGAACAGAGGGTAGTCAAAAAGAGGGTAGTGAAGAGGTGCAGGAGAACAGAGCGTAGTGAACAGGTGCAGGAGAACAGAGTGTAGTGAACAGGTGAAGGAGAACAGAGGGCAGTGAACAGGTGCAGGAGAACAGAGGGTAGTGAACAGGTGAAGGAGAATAGAGGGTAGTGAACAGGTGAAGGAGAACAGAGGGTAGTGAACAGGTGCAGGAGAACAGAGCGTAGTGAACAGGTGAAGGAGAACAGAGGGTCGTGGACAGGTGCAGGATAACAGAGGGTAGTGAACAGTTGCAGGAGAACAGAGGGTCGTGAACAGGTGCAGGAGAACAGAGGGTAGTCAAAAAGAGGGTAGTGAAGAGGTGCAGGAGAACAGAGCGTAGTGAACAGGTGCTGGAGAACAGAGGGTAGTGATCAGGTGAAGGAGAACAGAGGGTAGTGATCAGGTGCAGGAGAACAGAGGGTAGTGAACAGGTGCAGGAGAACAGAGGGTAGTGAACAGGTGCAGGAGAACAGAGCATAGTGGACAGGTGCAGGAGAACAGAGGGCAGTGAACAGGTGAAGGAGAACAGAGGGTAGTGAAAAGGTGCAGGAGAACAGAGGGTCGTGAAACAGAGGGTAGTGATCAGGTGCAGGATAACAAAGGGTAGTGAACAGGTGCAGGAGAACAGAGGGTAGTGATTAGGTGAAGGAGAACAGAGGGTCGTGAACAGGTGCAGGAGAGCAGAGGGTAGTGAACAGGTGCAGGATAACAGAGGGTAGTGAATAGGTGCAGGAGAACAGAGGGTAGTGATCAGGTGAAGGAGAACAGAGGGTCGTGAACAGGTGCAGGAGAACAGAGGGTAGTGATCAGGTGCAAGAGAACAGAGGGTCGTGAACAGGTGCAGGAGAACAGAGGGTAGTGATCAGGTGAAGGAGAACAGAGGGTAGTGAACAGGTGCAGGAGAACAGAGGGTAGTCAAAAAGAGGGTAGTGAAGAGGTGCAGGAGAACAGAGCGTAGTGAACAGGTGCAGGAGAACAGAGTGTAGTGAACAGGTGAAGGAGAACAGAGGGTAGTGAACAGGTGCAGGAGAACAGAGCGTTGTGAATAGGTGCAGGAGAACAGAGGCAGTGAACAGGTGCAGGAGAACAGAGGGTAGTGAACAGGTGAAGGAGAATAGAGGGTAGTGAAACAGAGGGTAGTGAACAGGTGCAGGAGAACAGAGGGTCGTGACCAGGTGAAGGAGAACAGAGGGTCGTGAACAGGTGCAGGAGAACAGAGCGTAGTGAACAGGTGGAGAACAGAGGGTCGTGACAGGTGCAGGAGAACAGAGCGTAGTGAAAAGGTGAAGGATAACAGAGGGCAGTGAACAGGTGAAGGAGAACAGAGGGTAGTCAAAAAGAGGGTAGTGAAGAGGTGCAGGAGAACAGAGCGTAGTGAACAGGTGCAGGAGAACAGAGGGTAGTGAATAGGTGAAGGAGAACAGAGGGCAGTGAACAGGTGCAGGAGAACAGAGGGTAGTGAATAGGTGAAGGAGAATAGAGGGTAGTGAACAGGTGAAGGAGAACAGAGGGTAGTGAACAGGTGCAGGAGAACAGAGCGTAGTGAACAGGTGAAGGAGAACAGAGGGTCGTGGACAGGTGCAGGATAACAGAGGGTAGTGAACAGTTGCAGGAGAACAGAGGGTCGTGAACAGGTGAAGGAGAACAGAGGGTAGTGACAGGTGCAGGAGAACAGAGGGTCGTGAACAGGTGAAGGAGAACAGAGGGTAGTGAACAGGTGAAGGAGAACAGAGGGTAGTGATCAGGTGAAGGAGAACAGAGTGTAGTGAACAGATGCAGGAGAACAGAGGGTAGTGAATAGGTGAAGGAGAACAGAGGGTAGTGAACAGGTGCAGGAGAACAGAGCGTAGTGAACAGGTGAAGGAGAACAGAGGGTCGTGATCAGGTGCAGGATAACAGAGGGTAGTGAATAGGTGCAGGAGAACAGAGGGCAGTGAACAGGTGAAGGAGAACAGAGGGTAGTGAACAGGTGCAGGAGAACAGAGGGCAGTGAACACGTGCAGGAGAACAGAGGGCAGTGAACAGGTTAAGGAGAACAGAGGGTAGTGAACAGGTGCAGGAGAACAGAGGGTAGTGAAACAGAGGGTAGTGAACAGGTGCAGGAGAACAGAGCGTAGTGAACAGGTGCAGGAGAACAGAGTGTAGTGAACAGGTGCAGGAGAACAGAGGGTAGTCAAAAAGAGGGTAGTGAAGAGGTGCAGGAGAACAGAGCGTAGTAAACAGGTGCAGGAGAACAGAGTGTAGTGAACAGGTGAAGGAGGACAGAGGGTAGTGAACAGGTGCAGGAGAACAGAGAGTAGTGAATAGGTGCAGGAGAACAGAGGGCAGTGAACAGGTGCAGGAGAACAGAGGGTAGTGAACAGGTGCAGGAGAACAGAGGGTAGTGAACAGGTGAAGGAGAACAGAGGGTCGTGAACAGGTGAAGGAGAACAGAGCGTAGTGAACAGGTGCAGGAGAACAGAGGGTAGTGACAGGTGAAGGAGAACAGAGGGTAGTGATCGGGTGCAGGAGAACAGAGGGTAGTGAAACAGAGGGTAGTGAACAGGTGCAGGAGAACAGAGGGTCGTGAACAGGTGAAGGAGAACAGAGGGTCGTGAACAGGTGCAGGAGAACAGAGCGTAGTGAACAGGTGAAGGAGAACAGAGGGTCGTGACAGGTGCAGGAGAACAGAGCGTAGTGAAAAGGTGAAGGAGAACAGAGGGCAGTGAACAGGTGAAGGAGAACAGAGGGTAGTGATCAGGTGCAGGAGAACAGAGGGTAGTCAAAAAGAGGGTAGTGAAGAGGTGCAGGAGAACAGAGCGTAGTGAACAGGTGCAGGAGAACAGAGTGTAGTGAACAGGTGAAGGAGAACAGAGTGTAGTGAACAGGTGCAGGAGAACAGAGCGTAGT
Organism: Oncorhynchus nerka; assembly: GCF_034236695.1. NCBI lineage: Eukaryota > Metazoa > Chordata > Actinopteri > Salmoniformes > Salmonidae > Oncorhynchus > Oncorhynchus nerka. Next base: position 47,224,278 of record NC_088424.1, on the reverse strand, counting down.
GAATAGGTGCAGGAGAACAGAGGGCAGTGAACAGGTGCAGGAGAACAGAGGGTAGTGAACAGGTGAAGGAGAATAGAGGGTAGTGAACAGGTGAAGGAGAACAGAGGGTAGTGAACAGGTGCAGGAGAACAGAGCGTAGTGAACAGGTGAAGGAGAACACAGGGTCGTGAACAGGTGCAGGATAACAGAGGGTAGTGAACAGTTGCAGGAGAACAGAGGGTCGTGAACAGGTGAAGGAGAACAGAGGGTAGTGAACAGGTGCAGGAGAACAGAGGGACGTGAACAGATGAAGGAGAACAGAGGGTAGTGAAAAGGTGAAGGAGAACAGAGGGTAGTGATCAGTTGAAGGAGAACAGAGTGTAGTGAACAGATGCAGGAGAACAGAGGGTAGTGAACAGGTGCAGGAGAACAGAGGGTAGTGAACAGGTGCAGGAGAACAGAGCGTAGTGAACAGGTGAAGGAGAACAGAGGGTCGTGATCAGGTGCAGGATAACAGAGGGTAGTGAACAGGTGCAGGAGAACAGAGGGCAGTGAACACGTGCAGGAGAACAGAGGGCAGTGAACAGGTTAAGGAGAACAGAGGGTAGTGAACAGGTGCAGGAGAACAGAGGGTAGTGAAACAGAGGGTAGTGAACAGGTGCAGGAGAACAGAGCGTAGTGAACAGGTGCAGGAGAACAGAGTGTAGTGAACAGGTGCAGGAGAACAGAGGGTAGTGAACAGGTCAAGGAGAACAGAGGGTAGTGATAAGGTGCAGGAGACCAGAGGGTAGTGAATAGGTGCAGGAGAACAGAGGGTAGTGAACAGGTGCAGGAGAACAGAGGGTAGTGAACAGGTGCAGGAGAACAGAGCGTAGTGAACAGGTGCAGGAGAACAGAGGGCAGTGAACAGGTGAAGGAGAACAGAGGGTAGTGAACAGGTGCAGGAGAACAGAGGGTAGTGATCAGGTGCAGGAGAACAGAGCGTAGTGAACAGGTGCAGGAGAACAGAGGGCAGTGAACAGGTGCAGGAGAACAGAGGGTAGTGAACAGGTGAAGGAGAACAGAGGGTAGTGAAACAGAGGGTAGTGAATAGGTGCAGGAGAACAGAGCGTAGTGAACAGGTGAAGGAGAACAGAGGGTAGTGAACAGGTGCAGGAGAACAGAGGGTAGTGAACAGGTGCAGGAGAACAGAGGGCAGTGAACAGGTGCAGGAGAACAGAGGGTAGTGAACAGGTGAAGGAGAACAGAGGGTAGTGATCAGGTGCAGGAGAACAGAGGGTAGTGAAACAGAGGGTAGTGAATAGGTGCAGGAGAACAGAGGGTAGTGAACAGGTGAAGGAGAACAGAGGGTAGTGAACAGGTGCAGGAGAACAGAGGGTAGTGAAACAGAGGGTAGTGAATAGGTGCAGGAGAACAGAGGCAGTGAATAGGTGAAGGAGAACAGAGGGTCGTGAACAGGTGCAGGAGAACAGAGGGTCGTGAACAGGTGAAAGAGAACAGAGGGCAGAGGTGAACAGGTGAAGGAGAACAGAGGGTAGTGATCAGGTGCAGGAGAACAGGGGCAGTGAAACAGAGGGTAGTGAATAGGTGCAGGAGAACAGAGGGCAGTGAATAGGTGAAGGAGAACAGAGGGTCGTGAACAGGTGCAGGAGAACAGAGGGTGAACAGGTGAAAGAGAACAGAGGGTAGTGAACAGGTGAAGGAGAACAGAGGGCAGTGATCAGGTGCAGGAGAACAGAGCGTAGTGAACAGGTGAAGGAGAACAGAGGGTCGTGAACAGGTGCAGGAGAACAGAGCGTAGTGAACAGGTGAAGGAGAACAGAGGGTCGTGACAGGTGCAGGAGAACAGAGCGTAGTGAAAAGGTGAAGGAGAACAGAGGGCAGTGAACAGGTGCAGGAGTACAGAGGGTAGTGAACAGGTGAAGGAGACAGAGAGTAGTGAACAGGTGCAGGAGAACAGAGCGTAGTGATCAGGTGCAGGAGAACAGAGGGTAGTGAACAGGTGAAGGAGAACAGAGGGTAGTGAACAGGTGCAGGAGAACAGAGGGTCGTGAACAGGTGAAGGAGAACAGAGGGTAGTGAACAGGTGAAGGAGAACAGAGGGTAGTGATCAGGTGAAGGAGAACAGAGTGTAGTGAACAGATGCAGGAGAACAGAGGGTAGTGAACAGGTGCAGGAGAACAGAGGGTAGTGAACAGGTGCAGGAGAACAGAGCGTAGTGAACAGGTGAAGGAGAACAGAGGGTCGTGATCAGGTGCAGGATAACAGAGGGTAGTGAACAGGTGCAGGAGAACAGAGGGCAGTGAACAGGTGAAGGAGAACAGAGGGTAGTGAACAGGTGCAGGAGAACAGAGGGTAGTGATCAGTTGCAGGAGAACAGAGGGTAGTGAATAGGTGCAGGAGAACAGAGCGTAGTGAACAGGTGAAGGAGAACAGAGGGTAGTGAACAGGTGCAGGAGAACAGAGGGTAGTGAACAGGTGCAGGAGAACAGAGGGCAGTGAACAGGTGCAGGAGAACAGAGGGTAGTGAACAGGTGAAGGAGAACAGAGGGTAGTGATCAGGTGCAGGAGAACAGAGGGTAGTGAAACAGAGGGTAGTGAATAGGTGCAGGAGAACAGAGGGCAGTGAACAGGTGAAGGAGAACAGAGGGTAGTGATCAGGTGCAGGAGAACAGAGGGTAGTGAAACAGAGGGTAGTGAATAGGTGCAGGAGAACAGAGGGCAGTGAATAGGTGAAGGAGAACAGAGGGTCGTGAACAGGTGCAGGAGAACAGAGGGTCGTGAACAGGTGAAAGAGAACAGAGGGCAGTGAACAGGTGAAGGAGAACAGAGGGTAGTGATCAGGTGCAGGAGAACAGAGGGTAGTGAAACAGAGGGTAGTGAATAGGTGCAGGAGAACAGAGGGCAGTGAATAGGTGAAGGAGAACAGAGGGTCGTGAACAGGTGCAGGAGAACAGAGGGTCGTGAACAGGTGAAAGAGAACAGAGGGTAGTGAACAGGTGAAGGAGAACAGAGGGCAGTGATCAGGTGCAGGAGAACAGAGCGTAGTGAACAGGTGAAGGAGAACAGAGGGTCGTGAACAGGTGCAGGAGAACAGAGCGTAGTGAACAGGTGAAGGAGAACAGAGGGTCGTGACAGGTGCAGGAGAACAGAGCGTAGTGAAAAGGTGAAGGAGAACAGAGGGCAGTGAACAGGTGCAGGAGTACAGAGGGTAGTGAACAGGTGAAGGAGACAGAGGGTAGTGAACAGGTGCAGGAGAACAGAGCGTAGTGATCAGGTGCAGGAGAACAGAGGGTAGTGAACAGGTGAAGGAGAACAGAGGGTAGTGAACAGGTGCAGGAGAACAGAGGGTCGTGAACAGGTGAAGGAGAACAGAGGGTAGTGAACAGGTGAAGGAGAACAGAGGGTAGTGATCAGGTGAAGGAGAACAGAGTGTAGTGAACAGATGCAGGAGAACAGAGGGTAGTGAACAGGTGCAGGAGAACAGAGGGTAGTAAACAGGTGCAGGAGAACAGAGCGTAGTGAACAGGTGAAGGAGAACAGAGGGTCGTGATCAGGTGCAGGATAACAGAGGGTAGTGAACAGGTGCAGGAGAACAGAGGGCAGTGAACAGGTGAAGGAGAACAGAGGGTAGTAAACAGGTGCAGGAGAACAGAGGGCAGTGAACACGTGCAGGAGAACAGAGGGCAGTGAACAGGTTAAGGAGAACAGAGGGTAGTGAACAGGTGCAGGAGAACAGAGGGTAGTGAAACAGAGGGTAGTGAACAGGTGCAGGAGAACAGAGCGTAGTGAACAGGTGCAGGAGAACAGAGTGTAGTGAACAGGTGCAGGAGGACAGAGGGTAGTGAACAGGTCAAGGAGAACAGAGGGTAGTGATAAGGTGCAGGAGACCAGAGGGTAGTGAATAGGTGCAGGAGAACAGAGGGTAGTGAACAGGTGCAGGAGAACAGAGGGTAGTGAACAGGTGCAGGAGAACAGAGCGTAGTGAACAGGTGCAGGAGAACAGAGGGCAGTGAACAGGTGAAGGAGAACAGAGGGTAGTGAACAGGTGCAGGAGAGCAGAGGGTAGTGATTAGGTGCAGGAGAACAGAGCGTAGTGAACAGGTGCAGGAGAACAGAGGGCAGTGAACAGGTGCAGGAGAACAGAGGGTAGTGAACAGGTGAAGGAGAACAGAGGGTAGTGATCAGTTGCAGGAGAACAGAGGGTAGTGAATAGGTGCAGGAGAACAGAGCGTAGTGAACAGGTGAAGGAGAACAGAGGGTAGTGAACAGGTGCAGGAGAACAGAGGGTAGTGAACAGGTGCAGGAGAACAGAGGGCAGTGAACAGGTGCAGGAGAACAGAGGGTAGTGAACAGGTGAAGGAGAACAGAGGGTAGTGATCAGGTGCAGGAGAACAGAGGGTAGTGAAACAGAGGGTAGTGAATAGGTGCAGGAGAACAGAGGGCAGTGAACAGGTGAAGGAGAACAGAGGGTAGTGATCAGGTGCAGGAGAACAGAGGGTAGTGAAACAGAGGGTAGTGAATAGGTGCAGGAGAACAGAGGGCAGTGAATAGGTGAAGGAGAACAGAGGGTCGTGAACAGGTGCAGGAGAACAGAGGGTCGTGAACAGGTGAAAGAGAACAGAGGGTAGTGAACAGGTGAAGGAGAACAGAGGGCAGTGATCAGGTGCAGGAGAACAGAGCGTAGTGAACAGGTGAAGGAGAACAGAGGGTCGTGAACAGGTGCAGGAGAACAGAGCGTAGTGAACAGGTGAAGGAGAACAGAGGGTCGTGACAGGTGCAGGAGAACAGAGCGTAGTGAAAAGGTGAAGGAGAACAGAGGGCAGTGAACAGGTGCAGGAGAACAGAGGGTAGTGAACAGGTGCAGGAGAACAGAGCGTAGTGAACAGGTGCAGGAGAACAGAGGGCAGTGAACAGGTGAAGGAGAACAGAGGGTAGTGAACAGGTGCAGGAGAGCAGAGGGTAGTGATTAGGTGCAGGAGAACAGAGCGTAGTGAACAGGTGCAGGAGAACAGAGGGCAGTGAACAGGTGCAGGAGAACAGAGGGTAGTGAACAGGTGAAGGAGAACAGAGGGTAGTGATCAGTTGCAGGAGAACAGAGGGTAGTGAATAGGTGCAGGAGAACAGAGCGTAGTGAACAGGTGAAGGAGAACAGAGGGTAGTGAACAGGTGCAGGAGAACAGAGGGTAGTGAACAGGTGCAGGAGAACAGAGGGCAGTGAACAGGTGCAGGAGAACAGAGGGTAGTGAACAGGTGAAGGAGAACAGAGGGTAGTGATCAGGTGCAGGAGAACAGAGGGTAGTGAAACAGAGGGTAGTGAATAGGTGCAGGAGAACAGAGGGCAGTGAACAGGTGAAGGAGAACAGAGGGTAGTGATCAGGTGCAGGAGAACAGAGGGTAGTGAAACAGAGGGTAGTGAATAGGTGCAGGAGAACAGAGGGCAGTGAATAGGTGAAGGAGAACAGAGGGTCGTGAACAGGTGCAGGAGAACAGAGGGTCGTGAACAGGTGAAAGAGAACAGAGGGTAGTGAACAGGTGAAGGAGAACAGAGGGCAGTGATCAGGTGCAGGAGAACAGAGCGTAGTGAACAGGTGAAGGAGAACAGAGGGTCGTGAACAGGTGCAGGAGAACAGAGCGTAGTGAACAGGTGAAGGAGAACAGAGGGTCGTGACAGGTGCAGGAGAACAGAGCGTAGTGAAAAGGTGAAGGAGAACAGAGGGCAGTGAACAGGTGCAGGAGTACAGAGGGTAGTGAACAGGTGAAGGAGAACAGAGGGTAGTGAACAGGTGCAGGAGAACAGAGCGTAGTGATCAGGTGCAGGAGAACAGAGGGTAGTGAACATGTGAAGGAGAACAGAGGGCAGTGATCAGGTGCAGGAGAACAGAGGGTAGTGAACAGGTGCAGGAGAACAGAGGGTAGTGAACAGGTGCAGGAGAACAGAGGGTCGTGAACAGGTGCACACTTTATTCCGATCAAGCAAAAGTACATAAACGTGCCCAAACACAGAACATAGACACATAGTCTGGCGCGTATAAATCACCACATAAAACAAATACAATTTCACACAAAGACATGGAGGGGAACAGAGGACTACATACATGCAGTGTGATTAGGGAATGAAAACCAGGTGTGCAGGGAACAAGACAAAACAAATGGAAATATGAGAAATGGAGCGGCGATGAAAGCCGGTGACGTCGACCGCCGAACGCCACACGAACAAGGAGAGGAGCCGACATCTTCGGCGGAAGTCGTGACACTCCTTCACTGCAGCCAACGTGATTAAAACATTTAACCGTTGTCGTGGAAATGTTCCTCTATTTACCAAATCATGAGCGCAAACCACACACAAGTCAGAGTTAGTCATCAAAGTCCATCTTTAATTATATGAGCTCTATCACAACCCTGTGACTCTCAGATCAATTCAGTGTCTCTCAATGAATTCTGTGAGAGCCCCATTACACATTGCAACTGAGATCCTTTAATAGTAAAGAACACACATAGTCAGACAGCATAGACATAATACATCGTTCAGCTTTGTCTCCTTACTCAAACCCCAGAACTATAAACCAATCCTCCATATCAACAGGCATATATCAAATTGTCATTTAGATACAACCAATTCTAAATACAACTAATCCTGGACAAACTCACGGAGAGGAGAATGATTGCTATAGGTTAAGATAGGGACAACATTAGAGGGAGCATAGAATGATTCCAGACACTGCCATCCTCCTTTCCCCGATGGGAAAAATAGGGAGTGACTGGCACACAAACACAGTGGAGCAAAAGATATGTTTACACATGATGACACTTTGACCTCTCCCCTCTCTGTGGCCCAAACAACATAGTCTTGACATAGAACAGATAACTGCAACCTCGACACAGTATTATACAAAAATAACATTCTGATGAGAAGTAACTTACAAACATATGATGAATATAAAACATCTTACATATGTTACCAACCAATTCTGATTATTCCACAACAAGGTGTTAACCCTTGCAAGGCTGCTGGTCCCAGACGGCATCCCCAGCAGCGTCCTCAGAACATGCGCAGACCAGCTGGCTGGTGTGTTAACACACATATTCAATCAATCCTTATCCCAGCTGTTCCCACATGCTTCAAGAGGGCCACCATTGTTCCTGTTCCGAAGAAAGCTAAGGTAACTGAGCTAAATGACTACCGCCCCATAGCACTCACTTCCGTCATCATGAAGTACTTTGAGAGACGAGTCAAGGACCATATCACCTCCACCCTACCTGACACCCTAGACCCACTTCAATTTGCTTACTGCCCCAATAGGTCCACAGACGATGCAATCTCAACCACACTGCACACCGCCCTAACCCATCTGGACAAGAGGAATACCTATGTGAGAATGCTGTTCATCGACTACAGCTCAGCATTTAACACCATAGTACCCTCCAAACTCGTCATTAAGCTTGAGACCCGGGGTCTCGATCCCGCCCTGTGCAACTGGGTCCTGGACTTCCTGACGGGCCGCCCCCAGGTGGTGAAGGTAGGTAACAACATCTCCACCCCGCTGACCTCAACACTGGGGCCCCACAAGGGTGCGTTCTCAGCCCTCTCCTGTACTCCCTGTTCACCCACAACTGCGTGGCCAGGCCCGCCTCCAACTCAATCATCAATTTTGCAGACGACACAACAGTAGTAGGCTTGATTACCAACAACGACGAGACGGCCTACAGGGAGGAGGTGAGGGCCCTCGGAGTGTGGTGTCAGGAAAATAACCTCACACTCAATGTCAACAAAACAAAGGAGATGATCGTGGACTTCAGGAAACAGCAGAGGGAGCAGCCCCATATCCACATCGACGAGACAGTAGTGGAGAAGGTAGAAAGTTTTGAGTTCCTTGGCGTACACATCAACGACAAACTGAAATGGTCCACACACACAGACAGCGTGGTGAAGAAGGCGCAGCAGCGCCTCTTCAATCTCAGGAGGCTGAAGAAATTCGGCTTGTCACCAAAAGCACTCACAAACTTTTACAGATGCACAATCGAGAGCATCCTGTCTGGCTGTATCACCGCCTGGTACGGCAACTGCTCCGCCCACAACCGTAAGGCTCTCCAGAGGGTAGTGAGGTCTGCACAACGCATCCCCGGGGGAACTTCCTGCCCTCCAGGACACCTACACCACCCGATGTCACAGGAAGGGCAAAAAGTTCATCAAGGACAACAACCACCCGAGCCACCCGAGTGCGTTAGGTATACATATTAAAACGCTCGTGCAGGTCCAGCCGAACGTCGGACAAAAACTTCAAAAAGTTATATTACAGGTCGAAGAAACATTTCAAACGAAGTATAGAATCAATCTTTAGGGTGTTGTTATCATAAATCTTCAATAAAGTTCCAAACAGAGAATTCCTTTGTGTCTAGAGAAGCAAGGAACGCAGGTCGATATGATGTGAAATGCACATGGCCAGGAAATGGCTCTCTGCCAGTCACCTGATAGATTCTGCTCTCCACACAGTAGAAGTCTAATTCAAATTTCTATAGACGGTTGACATCAAGTGAAAGCCCTAGGAAGTGCAACATCATTAATATCTCAAGGGGATTTCAATGGGAACCTTGGTGAATACATACGAAGCTCAGATTTCTCACTTCCTGTTTTGATTTCTCCTCAGGATTTTGCCTGCCATATTTTTTATTTTTTATTTTATTTCACCTTTATTTAACCAGGTAGGCTAATTGAGAACAAGTTCTCATTTGCAACTGCGACCTGGCCAAGATAAAGCATAGCAGTGTGAACAGACAACACAGAGTTACACATGGAGTAAACAATTAACAAGTCAATAACACAGTAGAAAAAAAAGAAGAAAAAAAAGGGGAGTCTATATATATTGTGTGCAAAAGGCATGAGGTAGGCGAATAATTACAATTTTGCAGATTAACACTGGAGTGATAAATGATCAGATGGTCATGTACAGGTAGAGATATTGGTGTGCAAAGGAGCAGAAAAGTAAATAAATAAAAACAGTATGGGGATGAGGTAGGTGAAAATGGGTGGGCTATTTACCAATAGACTATGTACAGCTGCAGCGATCGGTTAGCTGCTCAGATAGCTGATGTTTGAAGTTGGTGAGGGAGATAAAAGTCTCCAACTTCAGCGATTTTTGCAGTTCGTTCCAGTCACAGGCAGCAGAGTACTGGAACAAAAGGCGGCCAAATGAGGTGTTAGCTTTAGGGATGATCAATGAGATACACCTGCTGGAGCGCGTGCTACGGATGGGTGTTGCCATCGTGACCAGTGAACTGAGATAAGGCGGAGCTTTAACTAGCATGGACTTGTAGATGACCTGGAGCCAGTGGGTCTGGCAACGAATATGTAGCGAGGGCCAGCCGACTAGAGCATACAAGTCGCAGTGGTGGGTGGTATAAGGTGCTTTAGTGACAAAAGGGATGGCACTGTGATAGACTGCATCCAGTTTGCTGAGTAGAGTGTTGGAAGCCATTTTGTAGATGACATCGCCGAAGTCGAGGATCGGTAGGATAGTCAGTTTTACTAGGGTAAGCTTGCCGGCGTGAGTGAAGGAGGCTTTGTTGCGGAATAGAAAGCCGACTCTTGATTTGATTTTTGATTGGAGATGTTTGATATGAGTCTGGAAGGAGAGTTTGCAGTCTAGCCAGACACCTAGGTACTTATAGATGTCTACATATTCAAGGTCGGAACCATCCAGGGTGGTGATGCTAGTCGGGCATGCGGGTGCAGGCAGCGATCGGTTGAAAAGCATGCATTTGGTTTTACTAGCGTTTAAGAGCAGTTGGAGGCCACGGAAGGAGTGTTGTATGGCATTGAAGCTCGTTTGGAGGTTAGATAGCACAGTGTCCAATGACGGGCCGAAAGTATATAGAATGGTGTCGTCTGCATAAAGGTGGATCAGGGAATCGCCCGCAGCAAGAGCAACATCATTGATATATACAGAGAAAAGAGTCGGCCCGAGAATTGAACCCTGTGGCACCCCCATAGAGACTGCCAGAGGACCGGACAGCATGCCCTCCGATTTGACACACTGAACTCTGTCTGCAAAGTAATTGGTGAACCAGGCAAGGCAGTCATCCGAAAAACCGAGGCTACTGAGTCTGCCGATAAGAATATGATGATTGACAGAGTCGAAGGCCTTGGCAAGGTCGATGAAGACGGCTGCACAGTACTGTCTTTTATCGATGGCGGTTATGATATCGTTTAGTACCTTGAGTGTGGCTGAGGTGCACCCGTGACCGGCTCGGAAACCAGATTGCACAGCGGAGAAGGTACGGTGGGATTCGAGATGGTCAGTGACCTGTTTGTTGACTTGGCTTTCGAAGACCTTAGATAGGCAGGGCAGGATGGATATAGGTCTGTAACAGTTTGGGTCCAGGGTGTCTCCCCCTTTGAAGAGGGGGATGACTGCGGCAGCTTTCCAATCCTTGGGGATCTCAGACGATATGAAAGAGAGGTTGAACAGGCTGGTAATAGGGGTTGCGACAATGGCGGCGGATAGTTTCAGAAATAGAGGGTCCAGATTGTCAAGCCCAGCTGATTTGTACGGGTCCAGGTTTTGGAGCTCTTTCAGAACATCTGCTATCTGGATTTGGGTAAAGGAGAACCTGGAGAGGCTTGGGCGAGGAGCTGCGGGGGGGCCGGAGCTGTTGGCCGAGGTTGGAGTAGCCAGGCGGAAGGCATGGCCAGCCGTTGAGAAATGCTTATTGAAGTTTTCGATAATCATGGATTTATCGGTGGTGACCGTGTTACCTAGCCTCAGTGCAGTGGGCAGCTGGGAGGAGGTGCTCTTGTTCTCCATGGACTTCACAGTGTCCCAGAACTTTTGGAGTTGGAGCTACAGGATGCAAACTTCTGCCTGAAGAAGCTGGCCTTAGCTTTCCTGACTGACTGTGTGTATTGGTTCCTGACTTCCCTGAACAGTTGCATATCACGGGGACTATTCGATGCTATTGCAGTCCGCCACAGGATGTTTTTGTGCTGGTCGAGGGCAGTCAGGTCTGGAGTGAACCAAGGGCTGTATCTGTTCTTAGTTCTGCATTTTTGAACGGAGCATGCTTATCTAAAATGGAGAGGAAGTTACTTTTAAAGAATGACCAGGCATCCTCAACTGACGGGATGAGGTCAATGTCCTTCCAGGATACCCGGGCCAGGTCGATTAGGAAGGCCTGCTCACAGAAGTGTTTTAGGGAGCGTTTGACAGTGATGAGGGTGGTCGTTTGACTGCGGCTCCGTAGCGGATACAGGCAATGAGGCAGTGATCGCTGAGATCCTGGTTGAAGACAGCGGAGGTGTATTTGGAGGGCCAGTTGGTCAGGATGACGTCTATGAGGGTGCCCTTGTTTACAGAGTTAGGGTTGTACCTGGTGGGTTCATTGATGATTTGTGTGAGATTGAGGGCATCTAGCTTAGATTGTAGGACTGCCGGGGTGTTAAGCATATCCCAGTTTAGGTCACCTAACAGAACAAACTCTGAAGCTAGATGGGGGGCGATCAATTCACAAATGGTGTCCAGGGCACAGCTGGGAGCTGAGGGGGGTCGGTAGCAGGCAGCAACAGTGAGAGACTTATTTCTGGAGAGAGTAATTTTCAAAATTAGTAGTTCGAACTGTTTGGGTATGGACCTGGAAAGTATGACATTACTTTGCAGGCTATCTCTGCAGTAGACTGCAACTCCTCCCCCTTTGGCAGTTCTATCTTGACGGAAGATGTTATAGTTGGGTATGGAAATCTCTGAATTTTGGTGGCCTTCCTGAGCCAGGATTCAGACACAGCAAGGACATCAGGGTTAGCAGAGTGTGCTAAAGCAGTGAGTAAAACAAACTTAGGGAGGAGGCTTCTGATGTTGACATGCATGAAACCAAGGCTTTTTCGATCACAGAAGTCAACAAATGAGGGTGCCTGGGGACATGCAGGGCCTGGGTTTACCTCCACATCACCCGCGGAACAGAGAAGGAGTAGTATGAGGGTGCGGCTAAAGGCTATCAAAACTGGTCGCCTAGAGCGTTGGGGACAGAGAATAAGAGGAGCAGGTTTCTGGGCATGGTAGAATATATTCAGGGCATAATGCGCAGACAGGGGTATGGTGGGGTGCGGGTACAGCGGAGGTAAGCCCAGGCCCTGGGTGATGATGAGAGAGGTTGTATCTCTGGACATGCTGGTTGTAATGGGTGAGGTCACCGCATGTGTGGGAGGTGGGACAAAGGAGTTATCAGGGGTATGAAGAGTGGAACTAGGGGCTCCATTGTGAACTAAAACAATGATAACTAACCTGAACAACAGTATACAAGGCATATTGACATTTGAGAGAGACATACAGCGAGGCATACAGTAATCACAGGTGTTGAATTGGGAAAGCTAGCTAAACCAGTAGGTGAGACAACAACAGCTAATCAGCTAGCACGACAACAGCAGGTAAAATGGCGTTGACTAGGCAACGGGGCCAACAGATAAAACAAACAAGCAGAATGGAGTACCGTGATTAATGGACAGTCCAGCGTGCATCAGCTATGTGGCCAAGAGATCAGTGTCCAGGGGGCAGCGGTGGATGGGGCAGGGAAGCTGGACTGGCGAGTGTTATCCAGGTAAAAAATAACTAACAATGACTAAATAGCTTGTAGCTAGTTATCTGGTTAGCTTCTGGAGGTTCTTGCGTGTGCTATGAGTTCTGTTATACTCACAGACATCATTCACACAGTTTTAGAAACTTCAGAGTGTTTTCTATCCAATACTAATACTAATATGCATATATTAGCAACTGACACTGAGGAGCAGGCCATTTACTTTGGGCAACTTATTCATCCAAGCTACTCAATACTGCCCCCCAGCCATAAGAAGTTAAACAGCCATCACTAACACTGAGTGGCTGCTGCCAACATTCTGACTCAACTCTAGCCACTTTAATAATGGCAAAATTGATGTAATAAATGTATCACTAGACACTTTAAACAATGCCACTTTATAGCCTGTTTACATACCCCACATTACTCATCTCATATGTATATACTGTACTCTATACCATCTACTGCATCATCTTTCATTCATATATTTGTATGTACATATTCTTATTAATTCCTTTACACTTGTGTGTATAACGTAGTTGTGAAATTGTTAAGTTAGATTACTTGTTAGATATTACTGCATGGTCGGAACTAGAAGCACCAGCACAAGTTACACTCACATTAACATCTGCTAACCATGTGTATGTGACAAATAAAAGTAGATTTGATTTGATATCCACTTTTGACTAAATAGTTATAGAGGGGGAGAGGGGGAGAGAGGGAGAGGGGGAGAGAGGGGGAGAGAGGGAGAGAGAGGGGGAGAGGGGAGAGAGGGGAAAGAGGGGGAGAGGGGGCAGGGGGAGAGAGGGGGAGAGAGGGAGAGAGAGGGAGAGAGAGGGAGAGGGGGAGAGAGGGTGAGAGAGGGAGAGGGGGAGAGAGGGGGAGAGAGGGAGAGGGGGAGAGAGGGGAAAGAGGGGGGGAGGGGGAGAGAGGGGGAGGGGGAGAGAGGGAGAGGGGGGAGAGAGGGAGAGGGGTAGAATAAATCATGTAAAAGCCTGGTGGAAACCTGTCCTCTCTGTCTGTAGCCTACTGGTAAATGCTTCTCCTACTGGTAATGCTTCTCCTACTAGTAATGCTTCTCCTACTGGTAATGCTTCTCCTACTGGTAATGCTTCTCCTACTGGTAATGCTTCTCCTACTGATAATACTGTAGGTCTATTACGTGATAATCAATGAGGGGCTATGCGTTCTATGGAAAATATTGCAAAGGAGCAAAGTTGTTCCACACTTCTAGGAGTCGAGGGTGCGGAGTCAGGCGCAGAGAGCAGAGGGTTAACGTGTTTATTCCGGCACAGAAACGGTCACTCCAAAACACCAGGCGCATACAAATGACCGGCCCAAAATCAGGACCCAAACAGTCAGGAGAAAACAAGAAAAATGCACAACCACAAAAAATGAACAGAGGAACAAGCCCGCACGAAAGCAGGCGGGCATAACCGGCTTAAATAGCCCTAACCAAAACCCAAACAAGAAACAGGTGTAACCAATAAGACAAAACTAACAGAAAAGGAAAAGTGGATCGGTGGCAGCTAGTAGACCGGTGACGACGACCGCCGAGCGCCGCCCGAACAGGAAGAGGAGCCACCTTCTGTGGACAGAAGTGGCATTCACCATCCACAGAGTTGCATTCTTTTTCAGAATACGCATAAAGCCCCAAGTTGATTATCCCACGTATATCACGGCTATAATTTAACATATTTGCCTCTAGAAAATGTGTTCATTTGGCAGTATAAATGCACTGAAGTAGCTAGAAACTTTGAGATAGCTACAGTAGTTGCATCGCTAACCAAACAAACAGTCTTGCTAGCTAGTTTATTTGAAAATCGAATTCAACAATGATATTTTCAATTCGACTTTTCGCTTCAATAGCAGCTCAAACATAGAACATGCAAGAATGAACTTCCACTGAATATTGCCAGGCATTATAGCGACATAATGAACACTCTAAAATCCCCTTCAAGCCAATCAGAAACAAGTATTCAACAATGCCATGTTATAAATACAATTATAAACTGGGTGGTTCAAGCCCTGACTACTGATTGGCTGAAAGCCGTGGTATATCATACCCTATACAACGGGTATGATAAAATAAATGTATTTTCTGCTCTAATTATGTTGGTAAACAGTTTATAATAGCAATAAGGCACCTCGAGGGGTTGTGGTATATGGCCAATATACAGCGGCAAGGGGTTAGTACTCCGCGTTGCGTTGTGCAAGGGTACAGCCCTTAGTCGTGGTATATTGGCCTTATACCACAACCCCTCGGGCCATATTGCTTAATTATAAACTGTGTGGGTTACAAAAGTCAAATTGAAAATATTATTGGTATTGTTGAATTAGATTATCATAATAATCAAGCTAGAAGGACTAATTGTTCGGGTTAGCTAAGCTAGCAAGTCTGTTTGTTTGATTACCAAGACAACTACTGAACACATTTTAAATAATTATGCAGGACGTCGACGCACTAGTGGAGTGAATCTACCTTCCACGGTGGTTTTCTCTTGACTCTGTGGTCCTCTTATCTGGCCATTGAAGAGATGTTAATACGAGATGTCTCTAATTGGACCTTGGAGAAATCTGTGTGCTGATAGCAAAGAAAATGAAACAGATCGCTCAGTTTCACACCATAACATACATCTAGGGGGAGTTAGATGGACACAGCGAACCACCACATACCTTTTGTTAATGAGGAAAGACGTCATAGAATTGAGAACTGAAATAATCTTTTTACCGTCGGCTATGTTGATGCTTTACAGCCTATGTGTTCTTCAGAAGTAGTAGGTAGCTCAAACATGGAAAACAATAATGAAGTTGATGCTTTACAGCCTATGTGTTCTTCAGAAGTAGTAGGTAGCTCAAACATGGAAAACAATAATGAAGTTGATGCTTTACAGACTGTCAGTAACATTTGAATTTACAATCTACTAATTCTAAACCTAACTCTAACCCCAACTTTAACCATAGCCCTAACCTTAACCCTTACACTTACCCTAAGCTTAGCCCTTACCCTTACCCTAACCCTGACCCTAACCCCAACTTGAACCATAACCCTAACCTTAACCCTTACCCTTACCCTCAGCTTAACCCTTGCCCTAACCCTTATTCTAACCCTAACCCTAACCTTAACCCTTACCGTAAGCTTAACCCTTACCCTAACCCTTATTCTAACCCTAACTCTAACCATAACCCTAACCTTAACCCTTATTCTAACCCTAACCGTAACCCTAACCTTAACCCTTATTCTAACCCTAACCCTAACCCTTATTCTAACCTTAACCCTTAACCCTAACCCTAACCTTAACCCTTACACTTACCCTAAGCTTAGCCCTTACCCTTACCCTAACCCTGACCCTAACCCCAACTTGAACCATAACCCTAACCTTAACCCTTACCCTTACCCTCAGCTTAACCCTTGCCCTAACCCTTATTCTAACCCTAACCCTAACCTTAACCCTTACCGTAAGCTTAACCCTTACCCTAACCCTTATTCTAACCCTAACTCTAACCATAACCCTAACCTTAACCCTTATTCTAACCCTAACCGTAACCCTAACCTTAACCCTTATTCTAACCCTAACCCTAACCCTTATTCTAACCTTAACCCTTAACCCTAACCCTAACCTTAACCCTTATTCTAACCCTAACCCTAACCTTAAACCTAACCCTTATTCTAACCCTAAACTTAAACCTAACCCTTATTCTAACCCTAACCCTAACCTTAAACCTAACCCTTATTCTAACCCTAACCTTAAACCTAACCCTTATTCTAACCCTAACCCTAACCTTAAACCTAACCCTTATTCTAACCCTAACCTTAAACCTAACCCTTATTCTAACCCTAACCCTAACCCAAACCTTAACCCTTATACCCTTACCCTAAGCTTAACCCTTATCCTAACCCTAACCCTAACCTTAACCCTTATTCTAACCCTAACCCAAACCTTAACCCTTATACCCTTACCCTAAGCTTAAACCTTACCCTAACCCTAACCTTAACCCTTATTATAACCCTAACCCAAAACGTAACCCTTATACCCTTACCCTAAGCTTAACCCTTACCCTAACCCTAACACTAAACTTAACCCTTATCCTAACCCTAACCCTAACCCTAACCTTAACCCTTATTCTAACCCTAACCCAAACCTTAACCCTTATACCCTTACCCTAAGCTTAACCCTTACCCTAACCCTAACCCTAACTTTAACCCTTACCCTAACCCTAACCCTAACCTTAAGCTTAACCCTTACCCTAACCCTAACCCTAAGCTTATTTCTTATTCTAACCCTAACCCTAACCTTAACCCTAACCCTTATTCTAAACCTAACCGTAACCTTAGAAAGAAGTTGCTTATCAACTGGGCTTATCCCGAGTTGCGCAGCGGTCTAAGGCACTGCATCTCATTTCTAGAGGCATCACTACAGACCCTGGTTCGATTCCAGGCTGTATCACAACAGGCTGTGATTGGGAGTCCCATAGGGCAGCGTACAATTGGCTCAGCTTCGTCCGGGTTTGGCCCTTGGTAGGCCGTCATTGTAAATAAGAATTTGTTCTTAACCGACTTGCCTAGTTAAATAAAGGTTCAATAAAAAAAAATTAAAAAACAGATTGTTCGTTGATAGTATGTAGAGCATCAGATGGACTATCCAGACTTTCCAAATAAAGTCAACCCAATAAACCAAGGTTATGTCCAAAAAGGCATCCTATTCTTTACAAAGTGCCCTAGGGGCCCTGGTCTAAATAAATCCACCCTCTAGAGAATAGGGTGCCAATAAAAGACACTTGGAAATGTCTGTTAGGAAACCTGAGAGAACATTAAAGAGTATTTGGACAGACTACCTGTCTTTATTTCCCACTATCCTGCCAGCCATGTTGCGCTGTAAGGCTCTAGGGGACGGTCTTTGTCTGCCAGCCATTTTGTGCTGTAAGGCCCCAGGGGATGGTCTGTGTCTATCAGCCATGTTGTGCTGTAAGGCCCCAGGGGACGGTCTGTGTCTGTCAGCCGCTGTAAGGCTCTAGGGGACGGTCTGTGTCTATCAGCCGCTGTAAGGACCCAGGGGACGGTCTGTGTCTGTCAGCCGCTGTAAGGCTCTAGGGGACGGTCTTTGTCTGCCAGCCATTTTGTGCTGTAAGGCCCCAGGGGACGGTCTGTGTCTGTCAGCCGCTGTAAGGACCCAGGGGACGGTCTTTGTCTATCAGCCATGTTGTGCTGTAAGGACCCAGGGGACGGTCTGTGTCTGTCAGCCGCTGTAAAGGCCCCAGGAGAGGCCCCCGCTCCTCCGCTCTCTCCACTGGCTTCCAGTTGAAGCTCGCATCCGCTACAAGACCATGGTGCTTGCCTACGGAGCTGTGAGGGGAACGGCACCTCAGTACCTCCAGTCTCTGATCAGGCCCTACACCCAAACAAGGGCACTGCGTTCATCCACCTCTGGCCTGCTCGCCTCCCTACCACTGAGGAAGTACAGTTCCCGCTCAGCCCAGTCAAAACTGTTCGCTGCTCTGGCCCCCCAATGGTGGAACAAACTCCCTCACGACGCCAGGACAGCGGAGTCAATCACCACCTTCCGGAGACACCTGAAACCCCACCTCTTTAAGGAATACCTAGGATAGGATAAAGTAATCCTTCTCACCCCCCCCTTAAAAGACCTAGATGCACTATTGTAAAGTGGCTGTTCCACTGGATGTCATAAGGTGAAAGCACCAATTTGTAAGTCGCTCTGGATAAGAGCGTCTGCTAAATGACTTAAATGTAATGTAAATGTAGGAGACGGTCTGTGTCTGTCAGACGCTGTAAGGACCCAGGGGACGGTCTGTGTCTATCAGCCATGTTGTGCTGTAAGGACCCAGGGGACGGTCTTTGTCTATCAGCCATGTTGTGCTGTAAGGACCCAGGGGACGGTCTTTGTCTATCAGCCATGTTGTGCTGTAAGGACCCAGGGGACGGTCTGTGTCTATCAGCCATGTTGTGCTGTAAGGCCCCAGGGGACGGTCTGTGTCTGTCAGCCGCTGTAAGGACCCAGGGGACAGTCTTTGTCTATCAGCCATTTTGTGCTGTAAGTACCCAGGGGACGGTCTGTGTCTATCAGCCATGTTGTGCTGTAAGGACCCAGAGGACGGTCTGTGTCTATCAGCCATGTTGTGCTGTAAGGCTCCATTGTACAGTCTGTGTCTATCAGCCATGTTGTGCTGTAAGGACCCAGGGGATGGTCTGTGTCTGTCAGCCATGTTGTGCTGTAAGGACCCAGTGGACGGTCTGTGTCTATCAGCCATGTTGTGCTGTAAGGACCCAGGGGACGGTCTGTGTCTATCAGCCATGTTGTGCTGTAAGGACCCAGGGGACGGTCTTTGTCTATCAGCCATGTTGTGCTGTAAGGACCCAGGGGACGGTCTGTGTCTATCAGCCATGTTGTGCTGTAAGGACCCAGGGGACGGTCTGTGTCTATCAGCCATGTTGTGCTGTAAGGAACCAGGGGACGGTCTGTGTCTATCAGCCATGTTGTGCTGTAAGGACCCAGGGGACGGTCTGTGTCTATCAGCCATGTTGTGCTGTAAGGACCCAGGGGACGGTCTTTGTCTATCAGCCATGTTGTGCTGTAAGGACCCAGGGGACGGTCTGTGTCTATCAGCCATGTTGTGCTGTAAGGACCCAGGGGACGGTCTGTGTCTATCAGCCATGTTGTGCTGTAAGGAACCAGGGGACGGTCTGTGTCTATCAGCCATGTTGTCCTGTAAGGACCCAGGGGACGGTCTGTGTCTATCAGCCATGTTGTGCTGTAAGGACCCAGGGGACGGTCTTTGTCTATCAGCCATGTTGTGCTGTAAGGACCCAGGGGACGGTCTGTGTCTATCAGCCATGTTGTGCTGTGAGGACCCAGGGGACGGTCTGTGTCTATCAGCCATGTTGTGCTGTAAGGACCCAGGGGACGGTCTGTGTCTATCAGCCATGTTGTGCTGTGAGGACCCAGGGGACGGTCTGTGTCTATCAGCCATGTTGTGCTGTAAGGACCCAGGGGACGGTCTGTGTCTATCAGCCATGTTGTGCTGTGAGGACCCAGGGGATGGTCTGTGTCTGTCAGCCATGTTGTTCTGTAAGGCTCCATTGTACAGTCTGTGTCTATCAGCCATGTTGTGCTGTAAGGACCCAGGGGATGGTCTGTGTCTGTCAGCCATGTTGTTCTGTAAGGCTCCATTGTACAGTCTGTGTCTATCAGCCATGTTGTGCTGTAAGGACCCAGGGGATGGTCTGTGTCTGTCAGCCATGTTGTTCTGTAAGGCTCCATTGTACAGTCTGTGTCTATCAGCCATGTTGTGCTGTAAGGACCCAGGGGATGGTCTGTGTCTGTCAGCCATGTTGTTCTGTAAGGCTCCATTGTACAGTCTGTGTCTATCAGCCATGTTGTGCTGTAAGGACCCAGGGGACGGTCTGTGTCTATCAGCCATGTTGTGCTGTGAGGACCCAGGGGACGGTCTGTGTCTATCAGCCATGTTGTGCTGTAAGGACCCAGGGGACGGTCTGTGTCTATCAGCCATGTTGTGCTGTGAGGACCCAGGGGACGGTCTGTGTCTATCAGCCATGTTGTGCTGTGAGGACCCAGGGGACGGTCTGTGTCTATCAGCCATGTTGTGCTGTAAGGCTCCATTGTACAGTCTGTGTCTATCTGCCACCCTCCTAGAGAGTTCTCCAAAATAACATCTGCCCCTATCACTGGGTCTGACCTATTTTCACTACCTCCTCTTTTCCTTCTCCTCCTCTCCCACTCCTCTTTGATGAGTAAGAAATGGAGGTTCCCTTGAGCTGGCTCCTGATGTATACAGTTACAATACTAAAACAAGTTGAAATATTAATGGAATACATGATGATAGTCTAGAGTGAACCAGCCTCTCTATCTATCTCTCTGTCTCTCTGTGTATGCTAGTGATACTCGGGTCAGCTGTTTCTTCACCCGTACGTACAGTCCTGCAATTGCTAATGACCCATCCACAACCGCCTGACTATATGTGAAAAAAATCTGAAACCTGCCCCTAACCCGTAAATATAGAAAATGAGCTGTACAGTCAGAGATGACAGAACTATTCTTTTGACAGGCCTTTTCTTTCTGCCTTTAATTTCCGCCATTTTGGCTGGCTATTTGTTATTCAACTTGTCTATGGTTAGATGCATGCAGCGTCTTTTCTGTCAATACCTGTTGCCCTAGACGACTGAAGAAACTCTTGCTCACCAGAACAATGTAATAAATCCATATAATGTATGCTTCAATCTAGTTGACATCGGTAAAGTTCGTTTTATTTAGGAATCGGGGAGAAAATGCATTATCTTTAAAATTTTCCGTTCAAAATTTCAAAATTACATCAGTTTGATCCGTTTTTTTAAGGAAATTTAAAACTGTTAAAACGACCCAACATTTTTTTGACATAGTTTCAGTTCCAGTTGGAAGCATATTTTATGTGGTTGAAGTACCATCGGCTTTTATAATGCTGATAAAGACAGCACCATTACATCATATTTCTCTGTTCCAGAGTTTAAATGTACATTTGGTGTATAGTTTTACTGCAAGAAATGCTTAATTCTGCAGGAGTTAATATTAGGCAAGGTAAGAGGTTATAGACCCAATTCAATGTCCAGATTTCAGTCAGGCCACTATTCTGTTTAACCCATCAGAACAGCACAGTTCCCTTGACCATTTCAAGGTAAGAGGTTATAGACCCAATTCAATGTCCAGGTTTCAGTCAGGCCACTATTCCGTTTAACCAGAACAGCACAGTTCCCTTGACCATTTCAAGGTAAGAGGTTATAGACCCAATTCAATGTCCAGGTTTCAGTCAGGCCACTATTCCGTTTAACCAGAACAGCACCATGACCATTTCGAAGTCCCCGTCTTGTGACTGTAACATTTCTTTAGCGCCTCGCAATCATCACATAACATAACCAGCACTGCTACACTTCACCAAATGTTTCCCAAACATTAGGCTACAGTTCTGACCCTCCTTTCTACTCTCCCTACTCTTTTCTCGAGTTCCCAAAAGCATTTGGTGCTCTACAGTTAGGCCCTAAAGGTTAGGATGAGGCTACGCACAAACGTCAGATAAAAAGAAGGAAAGATTCGTTTTTTTTCTTAATAGATCTGTCGCATTGAGTAACAGATCTATAACTCATATTTCTATGTGCCTTTTGGCCGTGTTTCCCAATAAGTTCAATGTTGCAGCTTTGAAAGAATATTCTTCCATTCTTCTCCTTCAGTTACAAAACTAAAGAAATTCAGCTTTTTTTTTTAAAAGTAACTTTTCACGTGTAACTCACCACAGGTATGCAGCCATAAAAGCAGGTCGAGTTGACATAGATTGCCTCAGAACAGAGCATAGCTTACATCAGTCGGTTGTATATAGGCTGGAGTGGGTTGTTCTGGTCTTTGTGCCTGAAGCAAAATTAGACTGTTTCAGAGACAAACATGAACATGATGTACTAGCAGAATGACAAATGTGACTGATCGTCTCGATTCGGTGTAATATAGCAACATTTGAAATTCTGTATTTTACATTGGATAAAAGTAGAGACTCAAAGATAGAAAATGGTATGTCAGACACTACAGTTGAGGAACAATGGGAAAGTAATTCTGCTTTGAAAGTTGATAAACTTGTAGCCCGACTTTTGAGAAAATGGCCCTTGAATGTTTTGGTACACGTACTGAAGAGCTCTTCTTTGTCTGTACCCATTTAACATCATTCACACCCTCCGAAGCCTTAGCCCAACCCATCTCTTTAAGGATTCACATGCATGACATCGGCAGCCTGGTGGTCCAAAACAGAATAACTGTTGTATTTTAACACCAATAAACCCATCCATTTAACTTCTTTGGGATAGGGGGCAGCATTTTCACTTTTGGATGAATAGCGTGCCCAGAGTGAACTGCCTCCTACTCAGTCCCAGATGCTAATATATGCATAGTATTAGTAGTATTGGATAGAAAACACTCTGAAGTTTCTAAAACTGTTTAAATTATGTCTGTATAACAGAACCTACCTAACAGCAAGCTAGCCATATAATGTTTAAACCAGCAATGAAAACAACTTTCTGACTAAATTAAAAACGTATAATATCTGAAAATGTAGCTAGCTAGACTCTCTTACCCGTATACATGGATAGACGCTTGTCCCTCTCTGTCACGGACGCCATGGTTGCCCTTAGTTTGAGGATGTAATCCGGAGAATGGTGTTTTATACAACAGCCTTCTGATTTTGAGTCCCATAGGGCGTTGCACAATTGTCCCAGTGTCGCCCAGGTTTGGCCGGGGTAGGCCATCATTGTAAATAAGAATTTGTTCTTAACTGACTTGCCTAGTTAAATAAAGGTTCATTTAAAAAAAATGTCAACGGCTCTACTTGGGACACGGCTCTACTTATGACCGGAATCTTATGGGTTCTGGTCAAAACACACACAGACAGAGGAACACATCAAATATAATCAATGTTTACCGAGCCCATAAACAGATTTGCAGATGTTTATCGCTGGTGCAGCAAAATGCTTCTGTTTCTAGCTCCAACGGTGCACTAATAATATCTAGCAATACAAAATACCTCACAATGCATTCCAGGTGACTACGTCATGAAGCTGGTTGAGAGAATGCAAGAGTGTGCAAAGTTGTCACCAAGGCAAAGGGTGGCTACTTTGAAGAATCTCAAATATAAAATATATTTTGATTTGTTTAACACTTTTTTGGTTACTACATGATTCCATATGTGTTATTTCATATTTTTGATGTCTTCACTATTATTCTACAATGTAGAAAATCGTAAAAAAGAAAGTCAAACCCTGGAATGAGTAGGTGTGTACAAACTTTTGACGGGTACTGTATGTACACTGAGTGTAAAAAACATTACAAACACTCTCTTTCCATGACATAGGAAAAGCTATGATCCCATATTCGTGTCACTTGTTAAATCCACTTCAATCAGTGTAGATGAAGGGGAGGAGACAGGTTAAAGAAGGATTTTTAAGCCTCAAGACAACTGAGACATGGATTGTGTATGTGTGCCATTCAGAGGGTGAATGGGCAAGACAAAATGGTAGTAGGTACCAGGTGCACCGGTTTGTGTCAAGAACTGGAACACTGCTGTTTTTTTTTCTTTCACTCAACAGTTTCCTGTTTATCAAGAATGGTCAACCATCCAAAAGGACATCCAGCCAACTTGACAAAACTGTGGGGAGCATTGGAGTCAAAATGGGCCAGCATTCCTGTGGAAAGCATTGGAGTCAAAATGGGCATTCCTGTGGAAAAGCATTGGAGTCAAAATGGGCCTGTGGAAAGCTTCCGACACATTGTAGAGTCCATGCCCCCGACGAATTAAGGTTGTTCCCGATGCAGAGAAAAAAGGGGACCCAACTCAATATTAGGAAGGTGTTCTTAATGTTTTGTACAGTCAGTGTACTGTATACGTTTATTCAATCAATTCAACTGCCTGCAACTATAGGCTACTCAAACACAGAGAGAGCATAAGAGACTGCCTGCAACTATAGGCTACTCAAACACAGAGAGAGCATAAGAGACTGCCTGCAACTATAGGCTACTCAAACACAGAGAGAGCATAAGAGACTGCCTGCAACTATAGGCTACTCAAACACAGAGAGAGCATAAGAGACTGCCTGCAACTATAGGCTACTCAAACACAGAGAGAGCATAAGAGACTGCCTGCAACTATAGGCTACTCAAACACAGAGAGAGCATAAGAGACTGCCTGCAACTATAGGCTACTCAAACACAGAGAGAGCATAAGAGACTGCCTGCAACTATAGGCTACTCAAACACAGAGAGAGCATAAGAGACT